>NC_048223.1:57547664-57547837 GCF_002007445.2 Ailuropoda melanoleuca
GGCGCGTCTCTGTCCTTTGTGTTTCCAACCCCTCCAGCCGCCAGCCGCCAGCCGCCCCGTGCATGCTCCCGGAGCTCCCCCGGTCTCAGCCTCGATCCAGTGAGCACACCGGAGCTCCGGAGCTCCGTGAGATGCTTGGTGGTGCACGCTCCCGGCTCACGGACTCAGTCTGC
>NC_048223.1:57548089-57643891 GCF_002007445.2 Ailuropoda melanoleuca
AGGTGGCTACCGCTTCCCGGCGCCCTGACACGGCGGCTCCCTCCCCCTTCTGTTTAGCTTCCGATATCTGTGCGCGGTTTCACGGCTCCCCGCTTCGTACCTCGATACTCAGCGCTGGAGATGTTCATTTGTAGAGATCCAGATGTATCTTCCTGCGTCTCAGGCTGATTCCGTGGATGTTCCTGCTGGTCTGGTAACCTATCCAGCTCAACTCAGGGGACCGGCTGAAAAAGGGGTCCCCTACTCCTCCGCCATCTTAACCTCCTACCAATCCTGCGATTTTTGACAACAGGGTTGGATAAGTCAGAGAAAGACACATACTGTATAATGTCACTTATTTGTGGAGTATACAAATGCCAAACTTATGCAAACACAGTAAAAAGTTGGTTACCTAGGGGCTGGGGGTAGGGTGGGAGAATAGGAGAGAGGCTATTTAAGGGTACAAACTTGCTACTAGCAGATAAATAAGTCCTGGAGCTCTAATAAGACCGTATAGTGAATATAGACAACAATTTTGTATTGTATTTATCAAGCTTGCTAAGAGACTAGATCTTAATTGTTCCTACCACAAAAAAGAAATGATAATTATGTGATGTGATGGAGGTGCTAAATGCAATGGCAGTCATGTTACAATATATAAATATATCAAATCAACATGTTGTACGCCGTAAACTTACATAATATTATATGTCAAATGTATGTCAAATATATTTCAATAAAAAAGGAGCATTCTGTACACTTGACATCCAGCCCCCAAAGTGTAGAAAGCCAGAGCCCTCGTTCTCCCTCTGAACAGTGACCCTAACAGTTCTCCAGGAGCTCAGCACCCCGGCCATCTCCCAGTTCCCAGAGACACAGCCTGTCATGGTGGAGTCGCATGATGTCCCTGCTCCAGCTTCTTGAGACCCTCAACAGATAGGTCTTAGTTGGTGATAGGAGCAGTGGGTTTACAATCATTCTGAGGTTGAAGAATTTCATTCAACATACAACAAATGTTTGTTGTCCAACTGCCTTGTATCAGACAAGTGTGATACACTTTTATGTTTATTCCATTTAGTCAATGTGATAATCCTGTGAGATAGAAATTCCTTTCTCCATTTAAGAGATGAGGAAACCAAGTCTCACTGGGCAAAGAACACAGCTGGAGAGGGGCTGAGTGGTTCTGCAATATCCATCCTTTGACATCAAGGGTAGTTTGTATAGAGGATCTCGTATGCTACTGCAGTATTCAGGTGCTCAAATATTTGCTTTGCTTCCTTTTTTTCTTTCCAGTCTGCATAATGGGCTGTGTCTCCATGTCCTTGAGTGTAGAGCCTGCTTTTGGGAGGAGTTGGGAGACTGTGACCTCATTGGAGCCTGGGGTAGGGCTCCAGGGAGAGTGGCCAGGTTTAGCAAATAAAAATGCAAGATGCCCAGTTAGATTTGAATTGAATTTCAGATAAACAATGAATATTTTTGTTTTGATATAACTATGTCCCATACAATTTTTAGGATATACTTATGCTCAAAAAGTATTCTCTTGTTTATTTAAAGTTCAAATTTAACTCTAGTTCCCAGTGAAGCTTGCAGTTGATTTAATGCTGAAGGAGGCTCCATTTGCAGAGGCTGGGACTGGTTCAGCTTTGCTGGTGAGCTCTGTGGGCTATCCAAGCTCTTTCTGAAATCAGAGAGAAGGTTACATCTGGCATCTACATTGAAGGTTACAAACTGGCAACTTGGGCAAAATCTAACCAGCCGTGTTTTGTTTAGCTGGCATGATGTTGATTTTTTGGTAATGATTTATTTATTTATTTGAGGTGGGGAGTCAGAGAGAGAGAGAGAATCTCAAGAAGACTCGCCTCTGAGCATGGAGCACAACGTAGGGCTCGATCTCACGACCCTGAGATCATGACCTGAGCCAAAATCAAGAGTCAGAGGTTTAACAAATTGAGCTACCCAGGCACCCTGGGCATGATGTTGATTCTTTAAAAACTGGTCAATTTTTGAAAACCAGGAGTTTCTACATACAAATCTAAATGACATCCTTTTAAAATTTTAATTCCGTGTAGTTGACATTCAGTGTTGGTTTCAGGTGTACAGAGTAGTGATTCAACAATTCCATACATCACCCTGTGCTCATCACAGGTGTGACTCTTTAATCCCCATCACCTGTTTCACCCATCCTCCCCTCTTCCCTCCGGTAACCATCAGTTTGTTCTCTATAGTTAAGAGTCTGTTTCTTGGTTTGACTCTCTCTCTCTTTTTCCCCTTTACTTGTTTGTTTTGTTTCTTAAATTCCACATATGAGTGAAATCATATGGTATTTGTCTTTCTCAGACTTATTTCACTTTGCATTATATTCTCTAGCTCCATCCATGTTGTTGCAAATGACAGTATTTCATTCTTTTTTATGGCTGAATAATACTCTGTTGTATATATATACCGCATCTTCTTTTTCCATTCATCTATCGATGGATACTTGGACTGCTTCCATAACTTGGCTCTTGTAAATAATGTTACTGTGAACTCAGGGGTACATGTACCCTTTGAATTAGTGTTTTTGTATTTTTTGGGTAAATACCCAGTAGTGTGATTATTGGATTGTAGGGTAGTTCTATTTTTAACTTTTTAAAAACATTTATTATTTTTTTTAAAAAAAGGTTTTTGTTTTTAAGTAATCGATATACCCAACATGGAGCTCAAACTCACAAGCCTGAGATCAAGAGTCTCATGCTCCACCCACTGAGCCCGCCAGGTGCCCACCCCCCCACCTTTTTTAAAAGACAGGTGGCCCCTTGGGGTGCTTGGTTGGCTCATTAAGTTAAGTGTCCAACTCTTGATTTCGGCTCAGGTCATGATCTCAGTGTCATGAGATTGAGCCCTGCCTGGGATTCTGGGCTGAGTGTGGAGCCTGCTTAATATTCTCTCTCTCCCTCTGCCCCCTACCTCCCACCCCCACTTGCGTGCACTCTCTCTCAAAGAACTTAAAAGACAGGCACCCCCTCTTTTTAACTTTTTGAGGAACCTCTGTACCATCTTCCACAGTGGCTGCACAGGGGTTCCACATCCTCGCCAATACTTGTTGTTTCTTGTGTTTTTTATTTTAGCCATTCTCACAGGTGTGAGGTGATATCTCATTGTAGTTTTGATTTGCATTTCCCTGATGATCGGTGATGTTGAACATCTTTTCATGTGTCTGTTGGCCATCTGGATGTCTTCTTTGAACAAATGTCTGTTCATTTCTTTGCCCATTTTTAATTAGATTATTTGTTTTCCGGATGTTGAGTTGTATTAGTTCTTTATATATTTTGGATACTAATCCTTTATTGAATATGTCATTTGTAAATATCTTCTCCCATTCAGTAGGTTGCCTTTTAGTTTTGTTGACTGTTCCCTTTGCTGTGCAGAAGCTCTTTATTTTGATATAGTCCCAATAGCTTTTTTTTTTTTCCTTGTATTTCCCTTACTTCAGGAGACATACCTAGAAAAATGTTGCTTCGGCTGATGTTAGAGAGATTTCTGCCTGTGCTCTCTTCTAGGATTTTCATGGTTTCAGGTTTTTACGTCTTTCATCCATTTCGAGGTTATTTTTTGTGTATGGTATAAAAGTAAGCGGTCCAGTTTCATTCTTTTGCATATAACTGATCAGTTTTTCAAACACCCGTTGTTGAAGAGACTGTCTTTTACCCGTTGGATATTCCTTCCTGTTTTGTCAGGATTAATTGACCATATAATTGTGGGTTTATTTCTGGGTTTTCTATTCTGTACCATTGATGTATGTGTGTACTTTTGTGCTGGTGCCATGCTGTTTTGATTACTATAGCTTTGTAATATAACTTGAAGTCTGGAATTGTAATACCTCTAGCTTTGCTTTTCTTTTTCAAAATTGCTTTGGCAATTCAGAGTCTTTAAAAATATGGAACGCTTCATGAATTTGCATTTCATCCTTGTGCAGGGGTTCATCTTCTCTGTATCATTCCAGTTTTTAAAATTTCAAGTTTTATATTTCTTTTTTTTTTAAGGTTTTATTTATTTATTCGACAGAGAGAGACAGCCAATGAGAGAGGGAACACAAGCAGGGGGAATGGGAGAGGAAGAAGCAGGCTCCCAGCAAAGGAGCCTGATGTGGGGTTCGATCCCAAAACGCCAGGATCACGCCCTGAGCCGAAGGCAGACGCTTAACGACTGAGCCATCCAGGCGCCCCTTTATTTCAAGTTTTTATCTAAGTTCAAGTTAGTTGATGTATATGGCAAAATTGGTTTCAGGTGTAGAATGTAGTGATTCATCACTTACATATAACACCCAGCACTCATCACAAGTGCCCTCCTTAACACCTATCACCCATTTAACCCATCCCCTGCCCCCCCCATCAGATCTGCCGTGCTGAGACTTTAAGACCACATGGCAGCAGTCATCTGCAGCCAAGTACTAGCATCCCTCTTAGATGGGGCATGCACTCACCAGTTTGCCCCGTTCCCATTCCCATCCCTCCCTGTGGTTACATCCTGCCCACTTGATCCACTTCTACTTGTCCAGCCCCTGCGGGTATTGAGTTTTTGACTCCTGATCTACACTATGTGCCAAAAAGTCTACTTCCAATGACAACAAAAATACCAAGAGTCTTCATTGGACTGGCTCTCCCCCATTTCTTCCATTTTATTGCATCTCCCTCCCTCAGGGCACTGATGACCATGTACTGGTTGCTGGTTATCCCCTCCCCTCAAGGAATGCCAGCCTGACCCCAGAAGGCCAGGCCATGGGCGTGGCTCCCTTCGAGATGGCTCCACGAAGCCTTCCCCAACTCCCACAATCCCTCTGTTGCACACAGAGAATCACATTGCCATTTGGTTGAATTTCTTCATTATACAGATTAAGAAATGGAAAATGTGACACTCAAGAATGGCACGCAATGAAAGCTGTGTAAAACTGTGACTAGAACTCAGGCAACAGGGACGTGGGAATTTCTCACCAAACCACGTGCTATTCTTGAGGATCTTGCCTCAGTGCCCCTCACATCTCCACCGCAGGGCATTGTGCCATATGCTTAATGAGCTCTCTGACTGGCTGATTGATTGATTACTCACTGAGCGCTCCTGGCAAAGCAGTTCTCACTCTGTTGAACAAATTATCTTCATGCATTGCAGTCTCTAGAGCTGAGATTAGGGGAGCTCACTATAATCTTCAAATCATTTAGCAATGTCTTGGAACCACTGGACATGATACAAGGATCTAGGAAAAATGTCTTCTGTTGGCATGTGGAAAGGAAGGGGGGAAAGCAGGAACTCTGAGGCACTGTGCTAGGGATTTTAGTTTTGTTTTCTACTGCCTGTTTTTATAAATAAAGTTTTTTTTGGAACACAACCATATATTCACACTACAATGGCAGAGTTGAGTGGTTGCAGTAGAAACCATATGGTCTGCCTATCCTAAAATATTTACGGTGTGGCTCTTTATAGAAGAAGTTTTCTGAACCTTGATGTAAACCATTCATCAGCCCTCAAGGGTGAATATTACTCTCCTCACCTAACGAAAGGGGAGCTGGTACTCAGAGAGGGTAGTGTTGCTTGTCCATCCCACCACCCAAATCATGGTGGAATGGAACTCAGGTATTTGATTCCAAAACCCATTGTCATTTGACCAGATGCCCACAGGATAAAGTTCAAATTTCCTAGTAGGGACCAAACCTACTTGTCCAACTTCTCCCTCCCATGTGCCCATCAGGCCAGCAACCTTGAACTCCCTGCTGGCTTCCAAGCTTCTGCGTCTTTGTAAATGATATTTCCTTTAACCAAATCCCCGACCTCTTTCTCTATAAGTGAAATCCCTTCATGACGCATCGCAAATCTTACCTCCTCCATGGAACCTGCTCTCTGTCAGACAGTTAATGAGAACAAGAGCCAACATTATTCGTGTTTTCTTTGAAACATGGACTAGGCTGGCCGCTCTGCTCTGTGTTCCATGTAATCCTTTTATGACAACCCTATGAAGTAGGCACTGATAGTCTCACTTTCAAGGGGCACACACAGGTTGAGAGAGGTTAAGTAACTTGGCCAGGGTCCCAGAGCTAGTGAGGTTTGGACCTGGGATTTGGCCTGGGTCTGTCTGATGTTGGAGTTCAACTGTTACCACCACGCTCTACACGGCATCTGCTGTGTGCTCTTGCGGTTTCTCCTACAGACCTGGTTTTATGGCATTTGCTCATCCTGGTGCCTATCTCCTGGAGGCTGGGAGCCCCTGGGGGGCAGCGAGCACATCCCTTGACAACTGTTACCTGGCCCATGGAAGTGACTCAGTCACTGTTTGTGGGAGAATGCCAGCACCTTGTCTTCACCGTGCCAACCCTGAACCTCATTTTACTGTTCTATGCATATTATTTCAACAGCAATTTGGGGAGACAAGATTTCCCCCAATTCCTTTCTGTTGGTGCCACCATCTCTCTGCCTCTGAGTGGACTGTGTGCAGATGACAGCCCAGGCCCATTCCTGGCTCAGCTCAGGGCTTAGATTTTTCTTTGGTCTCTTGGTATGTCTTTATTAGCATTTGAGAAAGGTTCTTGTTTCATCCATAATCAAGTCAAAGTTCATAGCTGTGAATAAAAGATGGGTTAAAAATAGCAAACATGGGGCGCCCAAAATGACTTCTTTTCCCCCCCGCAGCCTGCCTTCCTCTAGAAAACCCCCCAATTTTGAGCAGCGATGTGCATCCACACACCCATATCGGCTTGCTCAGACTCAAGAAAGGGAAACATGTTGAACTATCATTACTCACTGATAAATAATAACAGCAGCAACATCAACAATAACATCCTGACTGCGGTCAGTTGGCACACTTCATGGTGCATTTTATGCAATGGGAGGTGGGGTGGGGACAGGGCGCAGGCTCCCAGCCCGCTAACAGTGCACTGTGATTGGGGATCTCGGAAGAGGGGCCCCTGCAAGCCCGTGGGGTGGGAGGTGCAGGGAAGGGCCTCGGGAGAGGGGTGATGGAGGGTGGCAGCTATAGGCCTCAGGCATCAGCTGGAGCTTGGTGCAGCACTCAGATAGCTCTTGCTTTTTCCGGGACAAGTGACTGAGGAAGGAGCATTCAAACTCAGGTTCCATGGTGCCCAGCCTGCTCTCTGCAGGTTCTGAGTTCAGAGGAATGGTGGAGTGGGGGTTATATCTGGGGCCCACCCACCGACTCCCAGGTCCCTACTGAGGGGATCTAAAGACCATGGAGAGGTGGGACGGTGCATGGCAGCCCTCCCCAGCCCCTGTCTCCACCCCTCTCCCATCCCTTCTCTGACACCCACATCACTGGCCTTGTCAGGGAACGTCATTCTTTCCTGGGACAACACAAATAAATGGTATGAAGAATCCACTGGCTTCTCTTGCCTTGCATTTTAACGGCGGTTCCAAAGGAATGTGTCTGAGCTGCACCGTGGAAGGGTATGGAATTATCTATCAGCTTGACAAATGATCCATCCCATCGGGATTTTTGGAGGAAAACTGGCCCTGTGCTACACTAGCCATCTCAGCTGGGCTTTGCCTGCCTGAGTCTCCTCCAGGATGCTGGAAGGAACTGGAGGGTCCAAGGTAGAGTCAGGGTCTCAGCTGCAGGTCCAGGAAGAGCCACATGACCGTCAGCATGGCTCCCATCAGCACCAGCCCTGGAACAACCCTGGAAGGAGCCAGGGAGCTTCTCTTGTTTTCTCATCTTGGTTTGTGGCTACTTTGCTGTGAGACCAGAGGCAAGGGGCGTTCAGCCTGGGCGGTGTCACCTCTGCCCCATCTCCCTCGCAGGGTGGAGGAGGACACGTGGCTTCGTGCACATGGCCTTGTTTTGAACAGTTTCTAGGAGGCCTAAGTGCACACTATAGATCCATTGCCTTGTGTTCTAGGAAGATGGGCAGGGATGTAGTGACTGGGGACGGGGCTGGGTCCCCGCTGATGCATAATCCTGTCTCTGGCATCTCTCTGTGGATTTCCCCTTGGTTTTTAGGGGCGGAGTGGGGGGGGCGCTAAGTGTTTCTTGTTCAGTATTCCTAGTCCCAGTGATAACAGAGGTTGTGAATTATGGACGCAGCAGCAAATGTTTTTAATCTCCCATGAAACAAAACCAGTGTGTTTTCGGCACCAGGGGCCGAGGGCGAGGGAACAAGCAGACAGCTGCTCTGATATGGCTAACTCGGGCTGACGTCAATGAGAGTCAGTCCAGGCCAAGGGCTCCACTCAGGAAGCTTCAAAGTGATACCGAAAACAAATTTGCATTTTTTCCTTTCACGGGAACTCAGCTACTCTCAGTTCCACTGAGATGTTTTCACCAGCCTTTGCAACTGGCTAGTTATGCTGAATAAACAGGGCTTGCAGTGTAGTGGGAATGCAACGTGAGTTTTGCTTTATACTTCCCCTTTAAAATTTATGCAGCGGGATTAATGTTCCCTGGCCCTGGATGAAAACACTGGCAGGCGCTGACTTTTCTGCTCCTCTTAGGAAATAGTCTGTCCTAAGGTCGCTTGAAATGGAAAACAGTCTCAATTTGGAATTTGAACGTCCAGGCCAAGATATTAGTCAAAACTGTAAACTTTGACATCTCATTCTCCCCGCTCCAGCTTTGCTTGTTTAGGGCTGGAAGCCTGCGTGGGAAAGGGGGCTTCTCTGCTGGACTGCTGCACCCAACTCCCGCTGCTCCCCTTCCCCCCCAAGGTGGAACCTAGGGTGGAGGGAGGAGTAGAAAAGAGAAGGCAGCTCTCACTTGAGTGGGGGAGTGGCGGGGGGCCAGCAGAGGCTCTGAGCTGACTTTTCTTCTGGTGGGGCTCTTCTGAGGGCCTGCCCTTGTCTGCTAGGTGGAGGCGTCCCTCTTCTGGGTGGTCACTTGTGACTTTTCCCTCCATCCCTGGGTTTTACCGCCAGCTCCTGGCTGCTGGGGTCTCTGGCTCTCCAGACAGCCCTATTGGTCACGCCCCGAGATGCCGCCATACTGCCTCCCTCCCCGTGGGGCCCACATCTGGCTCCAACCTTCATGCATCGCTTGCTCGGACAAACTCTGGAATGGAAGGTGACCCCAACCCAGGGGCTTGCTGCAGAAGTCACCTGCACATTTGTTCCCTGTGCTCGCTGTAACACCTCACCGCAAAACTTGATGGCTTAAAGGAAAAGAAGTCTGCAATCAGTTTTACTGGGCTAAGTCAGGTGTCAGGAAGGCTGAGCTCCCTCTGGAGGTTTGCAGGGAGGGTTTGCTCTTTGCTTCTTCTGGCTTCTGAGGGCTAATGTCATTCCTTGGCTTGTGGCCCCATCAGTCCAGTCTCTGCCTCTCTGGTCACGTCGCCTTTTCCTCCGTATGTGGCTGGATTCCCTGGTTGGGAAAGGGCCCCAGCCTTGCCTGCCCGCAGCTGCAGGGAGTCACATGGTAAACTCTCTTTGTAGCTGCGTGGAAACCCCCCCCCCCCCCCCCCCTGNATGTGTGGGATCAGCGGGCAGGCCCCTACTTGACCTTCAAGAAGCATGGCTTTCTTCAAAGATACTCCTCTCGGCAAACCCCCTCTTCAAAGCCCTGTCTCTCAACAAGCTGATTTGCTTAGACTCTCCAGGCAGTGGGAAGATTCAAGGTTGTGGATCTTAACCGCTTCCTGTGAATTGCTTTGCAATTTCACAGTGGAAGCAGCGTGGCCCCCGGAGTGCCACTTTTTCACATTCGGTTACACTGGTGATGGAATTGTTAGTGGTTGATGGTGCGGGGGCTGTCCCGTTCAAGGTCGTGCACACTGTGGCCTGCAGCGGTTGCCTGTGGAAGGGCCAGGGGAGCTGCCCGCACCCGGCACCCTGGCCTCAGATGCCTCCATCTGTGGAGAGCATGGAGCTCTTTCTGTGAGTTCACACCACGGTGCGTAGTGCCGCCCGGGGTTCTCTCTGCACCCTTCCCCAAAGTGCTGACCATGTCCCATCCTTACACGGTCAGAGGACTGCCGGTGGGAGGCTCTGAGAAGCAGGTGCTGCAGCACAACAGTGGAACTCTAGTGACAAATGTTGCAAACCCACTTCAGTCTTTGGGTTTCCAACTTGCAGCTGGGGTGCTGATCTAGAAATTTCCTATTCTGTGGGTTAGCAGATTATCATTTGATAGGACTTGATGTTTGTGTCAACTAAGCTGAGATGGACTCGCTGGTCTGGAAGGAAAATGTACTCCTCGGCTCTCAGAGTGTGGGTCCAGCTTTTAGGGGAAAAAATGGAACAGATTTGTTTGGAAGGTTCCGGAGTGTTCAGGTAATAAATCCTCTTATCTCCTTCTTCCACCTTAGCAGTGAAGACAAGTGGCCTGTCTCTTGGCTGCTAGACTAGGGAATGAAAAATCAGAGCTGGGCTAAATTCCTAGAGACTTGGGGATGCTGGTTACCAGGGAACCCATTTGCTCACAGAGTTACCTGTGAAAACTGTAGTTTAAAGAAGGAGAAACTGACAAATATCAGCAAAACCATTGTTCAAAATGACTAAGTCCTCAGAGGCCAGGATTGCTCAGGGATCTGTCAGCATGCCTTGATTTTTTTTTTGTTAAGATTTTATTTTATTTTTTTAATGTAATTTCTACACCCAATGTGGGGCTCGAACCCACAACCCGGAGATCACGAGTCACATGCTCTAGTGACTGAGCCAGCCAGGCACCCCATGACTTTTTTTCTTTACGGAAACGTACCTCACCCCTTTCTCCTTTTACCACCGCATCCCACCACCCCCATCAGTGACTTGACAGAAATTTCAAGTCTTCTATTCTCTCCCAACTCACTTTAGTCCTTTTTCTCAGAGGCCAAAATGTCATTGGCTCAGGTGGCTTAGGGGTCTGTTCTGAGTGGGCGCACCTCTTTTATTCAGATAATTTTGGGGGAAACTGGGGAAGATTTGGGGACAGGCTCACAGTCAGGTTTCCCCTAGTGTGATAAACCTGGAATCTGTTACCTGGAGACTTTGTTTGCTGGGACAGCCACAGAACACCACAGACCAGGGGTCTTACACCACAGAAATTAATTTTCTCACAGTTCTGGAGGCTGGAAGTGTGACATCAAGGTGTCGGCAGAGTTGGCTCCTCCTGAGGCCTCTCTCCTTGCCTTGCCGATGGCCGACTTCTCTGGGGGTCTTCACGTGGTCGTCCGTCTGTGTGTCTGTGTCCTAATCTCCTGTTCTCATAGAGACGCCACTCACACTGGATTAGGGTCCACCCATGTGACCTCACTTCCCTCTTCAAAGATTCTATCTCCAGATGTAGTCCCATTCTGAGGTACTGGGGGTCTGGACTTCAACACATGAATTTTGGGGGCCACAGTTCAGCTCATAATACTCGGGAACTCCCGATCTGAACTCGGCTGTTCTGGACCAGACTGGGATGGAATGCCATGGAAGAAGCGGGTCTGGCTACTTTCCTCCTCACAGCCCTGTTTCCACTCACGGTGTGATTCCACAGTCTTTTCTTCCTTCTCATTGTCCTGCTCCAGCCTCCAAGCTGTTTCCCACAGCAGCCCGAGGTCAGCGACAGGACTCTCTGTAGCTCTGAGTCTCCTTTTCTGCTCCTTTTGGACACACCTTTCCTTCCCAGAAAAGAGGGAATCTTTTCAAGTCCTGCAGTGGTCACAGTTGAGTGAAATATGAACACAAGGGCTGACCTAGGGGGAAGGGAGCTGCCAAAGGGCATTGGGCAGGGGAGTGAGAAGGCAAGTTTGCGCATTATTTTTAGTGCCAGCATACGATACACCACATTCTCCCCTTTGCTTCCCCCCCCCCCCACACGTGTAGCCTCCTGGTTCCAGCAGGCAGACAGGCCTGCTTTGACTCATGTCTCTGCCATTTACTAGTTGTATGGGCTTGGCCAGGTGACTTAATCTTCTTGGGACTTGGTTTCATCATATATAAATGGGGATAGTAGTGTTTGCCTCACAGTGTTGTTGGGGGGGTTACTTAAAAAGGTGTTAGGAGCTGAACTGTGTCCCCAAATTCCTACGCTGAGGTCCTAACTCCCAGTTCCTCAAAATGTGGCTGTTTTTGAAGACAGAGTCTTTAAAGAGGTGATTAAGTTAAAACGAGGTCATTAGCGTGAACCCTAATCCACCATGATACCATGACTGGTGTCCTTATAAGAAGGGGAGATTAGGACACAGACAGACACACAGAGGGATGACCATGGGAGGACATGGGGCAAGGAAGAAGACGGCCATCTGCAAGCCAAGGAGAGAGGCTTCAAAAGGAGCTAACCCTGACAACATCTGATCTCAGACTTCCAGCCTCCAGAACTGTGAGAAAATAAATTTCTGTTGTTTAAGTCCCCTGGGCTGGGGCAGTTTGTTACGTTGCCCTGGCAAACTAAGTCACCAGGTTTCAAGCTGATCACGCTGGAGAAACTCTGGCTGCGAGCCTGTCCCCAAATCTTCCTCAGTTTCTCCCTGGGATTATCAGAATAAGAGAGACGTGCCCACTCAGAACAGATCCCCATCCGAGCCAACAACATCATGGCCTCTGAGAATCAGGAATAAGGTGATTCGGGACTCCTGGATGTCAGACTTCCAGCATCCGGGACTGGGAGAAAGTAACTTTCTGTTGTCTCGGCCCTTCCGTGTGTGATACTTTGTTCCTGCAGCCCTAGCAAACTAATACCTGGTACATAAGCTGTTTTCTTCCTTTTCTCCTGCCCTCTTGCGCCTCACCACCCCCAGCTGGAGCAGTCTTGGACTAGCCCCCTGCAATCTGCAAACTCAAGACAGGACACACAGGCAAAGCAACATAGAACAACATAGAATGGGACTCACAGAACAAGGATGAACAAAAGACTATGTTAGAAAAGCATCTGACACCTAAAACAAAAAGTACCTTAAAAATCACCTAAAAGTTGGCACCTTAAAAAAATGGTGAAAACTGACTCTCAGTTCATGGTCCCTTTCTTGGTTTTTTCAGGGGTTCCCTACTGAGCCTCTCTTCCCCACAGCTGTTGTGAAATGGGGAATCATCTGGGGCCTTCATGGTCCCTTGGAACCCCGCTCAGGCTCTGTGCCCTAACTCGGGGAAAATCGACAGCTTGGCAACATCGTCTTCCAATCCAGTAATGTGGCGTCTCTCTTCCTTTGCTTAGTTCTTTGAGATCTTTCAAGAAAGGCTTATAATTTTCTTCCATAAAGACTCGCACATCTTTTGTGATTTTGTACTTCTGAGTGTTTTAATTTTTTGTGCTTTTGGTATTTTTAAAGCCTACATTTTGTTTTTATTGCTGGTGTACAAAAAGGCAACTGATTTTTATATTTAGATTTTGTGTCCAGCAATCTTGTTATGCTCTTATTAAGTGTAAAAATTTATATGATTTAGGAAGATTTAGGAATGATTTAGGAAGATCCCTCTGTAGAAACCATATCATCTGCAAACTGTAAGAGTTTGTTTCTTCCTTTCTAAGCCCTCCTGCATTCCTTTTTCTTGCCTTACTGCATTGTCAATGGCTTCCAGCAATGGGCATTCTTGTCCTGTTCCCAGTTGTAGAGGGAAAGCCTTCAGCATTTCAATGTCTCATGTTTGCCGTAGGCTTTTTTGGGTAACTATCCTTTATCACATTAAAGAAGTTCCTTTCTATTCCTAGTTTGCTGAGAACTTTTCAATTTTAAAATCACGAACACATACTGAATTTTTGCAAATACTTTTTCTATGCCCACAGGGATAACCAAGATTTTTCCTCCTTTAATTTGCTAATATCATGAACTACATTAGTTTGCTTTCTAAAGTTAAGTCAGCCTTGCATTTTTAATTTAAATCCATCTGGCTATTATACATTAGCATTTTCATACATTGTTAGATTTAATTTGCTAGTTTTTAAAAAGGGATTTTAAATGTAAACTCATGATAAAGTTTGGGCTGTGATTTGGAGATTTCCCATTTGCCCTTCCAGATGTGGTCTCTCCCTTGCCCTGCCATGCTCACTGCCAAGGGAGAGCTGGCTGGTATGATGGTATGAATTTCTGCAATGAACTCTGTGCTGCACAGTTTGGCTGGGCCAGTGGGAGTCCTGGCAGGAGACTGGAGGGAGGGAGGAGAGTGAAGTCACCCCAGGCTGGTTGTATCCTTTGATGGAAGGTCACTGGTCCTCCCAATGTGGCCCACTCTATCCTTGCAGGTTCTGGTAACTTCTTTCTTCCCTAGTTCCTATCCCAGGTACAGGATCCTTTGTTATTCCCTTTCAACCATAAATTGTAAACAAATCCTCCTCAAATTATCTTATGTCCTGCTGGGACTTTCACTGATGCAGCCTATAACTTTCCATTCTTGCAATATTCTTGCTGATTTTTACAATCAAGAGTATGATAGCTTCACAAAAGGAGTTGGGACTGTTTCTTCTTTATGTTCTGGAATAGTATTGGTTCCTTGGTAGAACAAGTTAAAACTTTGGTAGAACTTGCTGGTAAAACCATCTGGGTCTAGTGTTTTCATCGTGAGAAGAGTTTTACCTACTGAATTCAGTTTCATTAGTGGTTGTTAGACTATTAACACTTGTCTTTCTTTCTTTCTCTTTCTTTCTTTCTTTCTTTCTTTCTTTCTTTCTTTCTTTCTTTCTTTCTTCCTTCCTTCCTTCCTTCCTTCCTTCCTTCCTTCCTTCCTTCCTTCCTTCCTTCTTTTTTGCCTGGAGTTAGTTTTGGTAAGCTTGAAATGCGTTCATTTACAAAGTTACTGTCATTTATTTTTTACTCTATTGTCTTTTTTCTCTACATTGTACTTAAGTTACTCAAAAAAATTAATGCACTTTATTTTTTAGGGCAGTTTCAGGTTCATAGCAAAACTGAGCGTTCCCATATACCTGCTGTCCCCCCCCCCCCCCCCCCCCCCCCCCCCCCCCCCCCCCCCCCCCCCCCCCCCCCCCCCCCCCCCCCCCCCCCCCCCCCCCCCCCCNTGAGCCTACACTGACGAAACGTTCACCCAAAGTCTGTAGTTTACGTCAGGGTTCACTCTTGGTGCTGTACATTCTGTGGGTTTTGACAAATGTATAATGACATGTATCCACCATTATAGTACCATATGGAGTATTTTCACTGCCTTCAAAATGCTCTGTGCTCTGCCTATCCGCCCCCCTGCTCCTAACCTCTGGTAACGTCATCATTCTTCATTCTTAATAATTTTTATTTGTATTCTTCTTTTTTCTTGATTAATCGTGTCCTAAGTTTGGCAATTTTACTAGTCTTTAGAAGACCTAACTATCAGCTTTTAAATTCCTATTGTATGTATGTTTCCTATTTCGTTGATTTCTCCTCTTTATTATTTTTTCTTTCAATTACTTATTTTTCCCCCCTTAATCTTTTTTCCTAAGTTGGAAGCTTAACTTGTTAGCTTTCTGCTTTTATTCTTTTCTAATGTAAACATTTAGGGCTGTACATTTCTATTTAAGTGGCACTGTGGCTGTGTCCCACAAGGCTCTATATAAGGCCTTTATGTCCTAATCTGATTGCAAATATTTCCTCATCTCCATTTGGATTTCTTTTTTGATCCACAAGTTCTTTGGAAATGTATTTCTTAATTTCTAAACATTTTAAGTTTTCCATTTTATTTTTATTTTTATTATTTTTTAAAAGATTTATTTATTTTAGAGAGTGTGCACGAATAGGGGGAGGGGCAGAGGGAGAGGGAGAGAGAACCTCAAGCAGACTCCCTGCTGAGTGCAGAGCCCCACTCAGGGCTTGATCTCAGGACTCTGAGATCATGACCTGAGCTGAAGTCAAGAGTTGGCTGCTCAACTGACTGAGCCACCCAGGCACCCCTATTTATTTATTTTTATTATGATTTCTGATTTGATCACATTATAGTTAAAAAATATGGTTTGTAAAATATCAGTCTCTTGAAATTTGTGGACTGGCTCTATGGCTGAGTTCATGGTTAATTTTCATAAATGTTTGTGCTTGAAAAAATGTATAATATGTAGACATGGGTTTTCTGTACAGATGCCTTAGATCAAGCTTGTCAGTTGTGATGTGAAAATATGCTGTATGTTTTCTGATTTTTCTTGTTCATTCTATGATCGGATACACTAAAATCTCCTGTGGTGGTCATTTTGTCTCTCTCTCTCTCCTTTGGGGGGGGAGGGGCAGAGGGAGAAGGGGAGAGAGAGAATCTTCTGCAGATTCCCTGCTGAGCACAGATTCCCGATGCAGGGCTCAATCTCACAACCCTGAGATCATGACCTGAGCTGAAATCACGAGTCCCATGCTTAACTGACTGAGCCACCCAGGCTCTCCTTGTTTTGTCTCTTGTAGTTCATTCTATTTTTCCTTTATATGCTTTGAATCTATCTTATTAGGTAGGTACAAGTTCAGAATGACACCTTTTACCATTATGCACTGACACTTTCTATCTCTAGAATTTTTTTTTGCCTTAAAGTCCATTTTAATTTATATTAATTACTAATATATTAATACATAAGCTTTCTTTTCTTAAAGGCATGCCTGGGATATTGCTTTTTGCCTTTCTGTTTTCAACCCTTTCTGTATTCTTATAATTGTATCTCTTATAAATGTCATAAGGCTGAATTCAGTTGACAACCTTTGTCTCTTTACTAGAGCATTTAGTTTGTTTCCATTTATTTATTTATTTTTTTTAGATTTTATTTTATTTATTTGACAGAGACAGCCAGCGAGAGAGGGAACACAAGCAGGGGGAGTGGGAGAGGAAGAAGCAGGCTCCTAGCAGAGGAGCCTGTTGTGGGGCTGGATCCCAGAACGCTGGGATCATGCCCTGAGCTGAAGGCAGACGCTTAACGACTGCGCCACCCAGGCGTCCTATTTCCATTTATTGTAATTAACTTATGGGTTTTGGATTTATTTTTACCTTCTTTTGTGATTCCTGTTTGTCTGCATTTTTCTTTGATTTTTCCATCTTTCTTGACTTTTTTGGATTGAATGAATATTTTTTTCCTTTTTCTTTCTTCTTTTTTTTAAAGATTTTTATTTATTTATTTGACAGAGAGAGAGACAGCCAGTGAGAGAGGGAACACAAGCAGGGAGAGTGGGAGAGGAAGAAGCAGGTTCCCAGTGGATCAGGGAGCCCGATGGGGGGCTCGATACCAGGACCCTGGGATCACGCCCTGAGCTGAAGGCAGACGCTTAACAACTGAGCCACCCAGGCACCCCTGAATATTTTTTTTCTTAATCCATTTAACTCCCTCTACAGACATGGATGTTATATTTATTATTTCTTCTTCTTCTTTTTTTATTAGTTTTAGTGATGCAAATAACACCCAGTGCTCATTACATCAAGCCCTCCTTAATGCCCATCACCCAGTTATCCCTTCCTCCCACCCACCACCCCTCCAGCAACCCTGTTTGTTTCCTAGAGTTCAGAGTCTCTTATGGTTTGCCTCCCCCTCAATTTTCATCTTATTTTATTTTTCTTGCCTTTCCCCTATGTTCATCTGTTTTGCTTCTTAAATTCCACTATCATTTCTATTATTTTAGGGATTAACCTTGAAATTTTATTTATTTTATTCATTAAAAAAATTTATTTATTTGACAGAAAGAATGAGAGAGCACAAGCAGGGGGAGCAGCAGAGGAAGAGGGAGAAGCAGGCTCTCTGCTGAGCAGGGAGTCCGATGTAGGTTTCCATCCCAGGACCCTGGGATCATGACCTGATCTGAAGGCAGACGTCTAACTAACTGAACCACCCAGGTGCCCCTAACCTTGAAATTTTAAAATGTAAAATTAACTACTACCTTTACCCTCCTCCTGGGTAATGCAAAGACCTTTGAACACCTGAACTCCCGTCACTGTCTCCTGATGTATGTGCTATTACCATCTAGTTCTGACTTGTTTTGTTTTAACTGCACAAATTGAACATAATTATATTGTTTTATACCATCAATTTTTATTCAGATTTATCCAAGTATTTACCATTTTGTCTGCTCATCATTCCTTCTTGTATTCAGATTTTCCTCTCCTGGGGTCATTTTACTACTTTCTGAAATAACCAAACTCTTCCAGTTTGGGTTGTCTAAAAATGCCTTTAACCCCTGTCCTTAAGAAATACTTCCCATTTTTCTTGGGCACACAAACAGCAGTGGGCTAAATTTCTTTTCCTCCATTGAGAGAGGACTGGCATTTAGAAATAAGTGCACTTGATTACATGGGGTTCTCTTGGTCAGCATTTAAATGTCTATTTCCTACACATCTTGTAAATACATATTTTCCCCAATTTTTTCTCATGTAGCAATGGGAATACTGATTGAAAAATATTTTTCTCAGAAATTCTGAATTTTTTCACAATTCTTGCAAAAATGCAATGCTGCATCTTATGCCCTTAAATTTTTTTAGTTCTATTTATTACATTATGACAAAGTTTTATTGGTTTTCTCTTTGTAGCTTGTCATTTACATTTTAAAAGTTTTATGAGCAGAAGTTATTAATTTTTCTCTTAGCGCTAGCTTTTTTTTTTTTTTTAATGTTGTCTAAGAAATGCTTTCCTACCCCAGGTGAGACCTGAATTACACTTAATTTTGTTTTTGAAAAGTTTTAAAAAGTTTTGTTGTAAGCCTGAATAATATTCTATTATTTCTATGTACCAAATTTTATTTGTTAATCTATTGATAGGCGTTTAGGTTGTTTCTACATCTTGGCTCTGTTGAACAGTGCTGCAGTGTTATTCTAATTTTAAAGGGAATATCTAGAATAATATTTGTTGGAAGTTTTCTTTTTTAATTAAAAAAATTTTAAATTTTTTTGGGGGGCATATGGGTGGCTCAGTTGGTTAAACAGATCAAGTTGACTCTTGATCTCAGCTCAGGTTTTGATCTCAGGATTGTGAGTTCAAGCCCCACATTAGGCTCCATACCCAGCATTTAAAAATTTTTTTTTAATTTTATTTAAAATTAAATTAAATTTAATTAAAATTTTATTTAAAATTTTAAAAAAGTTTAAAAGATTTTATTTATTTATTTGACACAGAGAGAGCAAGCACAAGCAAGGGGGAGCAGCAGAGGGAGAAAGCTCCTTACTGAGCAGGGAGCCCAATGCAGGGCTCTATCCCAGGAACTCGGGATCATGACCTGAGCTAAAGGCAGATGCCTAATCTAATGAGCTACCCAGGCCCCCCAAAATTACAAATTTTTTTAAAAGATTTTATTTATTCATTTGACAAAGAGAGAGACAGCCAGTGAGAGAGGGAACACAAGCAGGGGGAGTGGGAGAGGAAGAAGCAGGCTTCCAGCAGAGGAGCCTGACGTGGGGCTTGATCCCATAACGCCAGGATCATGCCCTGAGCCAAAGGCAGACGCTTAACGACTGCGCCACCCAGGTGCCCCAACCAAAATTACAAATTTTTAACTGTGGTAAAGTACACATAAAATTTATGTGTAATCTTAACCATTTTTTTTTAGTAATGTCTATGTCTATGCCCATTGTGAGGCTCAAACTCACGACCCTGAGATCAAGAGTCACATGTTCCTCTGACCGAGCCAGCCAGGCACCTTAACCATTTTTAAATGTACAGTTGACATTATTGTGGAGCCAATCTCCATCATTGTCTTGCAAAATAAAACTTTATACCTATTAATTATACCTATTAAAAAACCACTCTCCCTTCACCCCTTCCCTTGGATCCTAGAAACCACCGCTTGACTATCTCTCTGTATGAATTTGACTACTCAAGGTATCTCATATGAGTGGAATAATACAGCATTTGTCTTTTGGTGACTGGCTTATTTTACTTAGCAGAATGTCTTTAAGGTGCATTCACATTGCAGCAAGTATCTGAAATTCCTTTCTTTTTACAGCTGTATATTCCACTGTATGTATTTGCTCCATTTTGTTTTTCCATTCATCTGCTGATGGCCACGTAGTTGTTTCCATCTTTTGGCTATTGTGAATAATGCTGCTGTGAACATGGGTATGTAAATATTTCTTGGAGACCCTGCTTTCAGTTTTTTTGAGTATGTACCCAGGAGTGGAATTGCTGGATCATATGGTAATTCTACTTATAATTTTTTGAGGAAGTATTATAGTGCTTTCCACGGTGGCTGCACCATTTTACATTCCCATGAAAGTGCACAAGGGTTTCAGTTTCTCCACATCCTTACCAACACTTATTATTTTCTGTTTTTTTTTTTAAGATTTGTTTATTTGAAAGTGAGAGAGAGCGCACATGTGCGTGCCTGAGCAGGGGGAGGGGCAGAGGGAGAGGGAGAGAATCCTCAAGCCGACTCTATGCTGAGTGCAGAGCCGGACATGGGGCTTGATTCCAAGACCCTGAGATCATGACCTGAGCTGAAATCGAGAGCGGGCCGTTTAACCAACTGAGCCACCCAGGTGTCCCTGTTTTCTGGGCATGTTGTTTTGTTTTGTTTTATAGTAGCCATCCTAATGTGGGTGAGGTGATGCCTCACTGTGGTTTTGATTTGCATTTCCCTAATGATTAGTGATGTTGAGCATCTTTTCATGTGCTTATTGGTCATTTGTATAGCTTCTGTAGAGAAATGTCTGTTAAAATCCTTTACCTATTTTTAAATTGGTTTAACATTTTTTTATATGTTCTGGATATTCTTTATGCATTCTGGATATTAACCCCTCATCAGATACATGGTTTGCAAACATTTTCTCCCCATTCTGTAGGTTGACTTTTCCCTCCATTGATGATGCATTGGGAAGGTTGAATACATTTCTTTTATCAGGTTAAGGTTCTGTTTTATTCCTGGTTTACTGAAAGTTTTTTTCTTTCTTTTTTTAAATCATGAATGGGTGTGGAATTTTACAAAATGTTTTTCCTGCATTTATGGAGATGATAAATAAGATTTTTCTCCATTAACCTTTAATGTAGTAGACAATAACAGTGGATTTAAAAATATTAAACTATTTTTGAATTCCTGGGATAACCTCAATCTTGTGGTAGTATATTATGTATTTTTATATGCTGCTGGATTTGGTTTGTTCATATTTGTTAAGGATTTTTTTTGCATCTTTATTCATTAATTAAATGGGCTTAATAATTTAAAATTCCCCTATTGTCCTTGTTTAGATTTTGGTTTCAAAATTATACTAGCCTCATAATTGTGGAGTTGTGGCATTGTCTATTTTTTCTATTTCTTGGAAGAATTTTTTAAAGTTTTTTTTGTTTCTTAAATTTAGTAGTCAAATTCTTTTGTAAATTGTTTTGGCCTTATGTTCTCTTTGTTAGAAAATTTTAATTGCTGCTCTTATTTTATTCACATTTTTATTTCTTTGGTAATGGTTTTGGTAATTTTCTTTTCTAGGAATGTATCAATTTTATCTAAATTTTTAACTTAGTGGCATAAAGTTGTAGAGGTATTCCCATTAGCCTTTTAATCTCTGCAGCATCTGTAGTTCTCTCTCCCTTATCATTTATAATATTTTAAATTCTGACTTCTCTTTTTCTGATAATTCTCCTTAGAGGTGTTTCTTGATTATTCTCTTCAGACTTACTAAAACATAATTTTGAACGTTCCTTTCTTATTCTCTTTGCTTGTTTTCTATTTCTTCAATTTAGTTTTCTGTCTACTGTCTCTTCTGTTCACCACGTAGTTCCCCTTACCTTTCTCTTTATGTTATTCTTGTCTGATATGTTCCATCTACATGTATTGAAAAGCTCATCAGAAGAAATTATAATTTTTGCTTTCGGCCATTAGTGTGTTATAAAGAGCTCTAGAAGAGAAAACCTGTTTAGTATATTTACCCAGATATTTACCATTTCTGTTGCCCTCCCTTCATTTTTTTTAAAGATTTTTTTTTAAAGTAATCTCTACGTCCAGCATGGGGCTTGAACTCACAGCCCCAAGTTCAAGAGTTGCCTGCTCTACTAACTGAGCCAGCTAGGTGCCCCATTCCTTCTTTCATTTTTGATGCTCTGAGTTTTTTTAGGTACCATTTTTCCTTTTTTATGTCTGAAGGACTTTCTTTAGCAATCCTTTTAGAGCTGGCCTGCTATTGGCAGATCTTTGTTTTCCTACAGTTGGGAATATCACTTGCTTCATCTTCCTTTCAGAAGGATATTTTTGCTGGGTATAGAATTCTAGTTTGACAGTTCTTTTCTTTCAGCACCAGAAAATATTGTGCCACTTTCTTCTAGCTGCCATGCTTTCAGATATGAAATCCATGGGAATTTCAGTGATTGTTCCTCTATTGGCAATGTGTCACTTTTCTCTGGCTGTTTTAGAGATTTTTTTTTCCCCTTTGTCTTTAGTTTTTAGCTGTTTGATTATGAGATGTTTGGCATATATTTCATTGAGTTTATTCTGTTTGGGGTTTTTGAGCTTCTTGAATCTGTAAATTTATATCTTTTGCTAAATTTGTGAATTCATTTCCCAGAGTTGGAAAAATGGCCAATTCCACTTCAGTACAAATTTAAATTCTGGTTTTCTTACCGAATTTGCCTGCTACTGTTTACTTTCCAGAGTCCTCATTTATCTGTGCATTCTGCTTTTGCATTCAGTGGGAAATACAGTGTTCATATGCTCACTCCACCTTACCTAGAACTGGAACTTTAGAGCAGGTCTTTGTAAACAGAATTCTCAGTTGAAGTTTTTTTGACCACTAAATTCTTAGCTTGAGTTATTTGGGGCTGCCAAGGTAAGTTAGAACTGCAGGTCCACATTGGGGTTAGCTTGTGGTTGCACATTTTTAGGTTGAAAATTTTCCCTTTCTGTGCTGTGCCAAGGTTTGAGATAGGGAGCCTGCTTTGCAGTTTCTGGTTTAGTTCACTCTTGCCCTAAGGATATGTCAGCTTTATAGGGAGCTGTGGGTGCTTCTTATTAGACTTTCCACTGTGTCTCCTGTTTCATGCACTTCTCAAGACCTAGAGAACAAGAACTCAAGTTACTGAGCTTGGTCGATGACCTCAAGGTAGGAGCTGACTTTGGTGCTCTTTGGGTAGGTAATTTAACTTAGAATTCTTTAGGTTCCTGACTTTACTTAGTGTTGCCATAAGTGTTCTTTACTTTTTTGATTCTTTTAAAAAATTATTATTAGTTGGGGCACCTGGCTGGCTCAGTCAGTAGAGCATGTGACCCTTGATCTTGGTGTTGTAAGTTTGAGCCCATGTTGGGTGGAGAGATTACTTAAATAATAAAAAATAAAATCTTTTTAAAAAGTATTATTAGTTAAAAAAGATTTTATTCAATATTTTGTGTTGCTTTCAGTAATTGGGTTGCCCAGCTTATCAGCCCACCATCTTGCTAGTAATGAAAGTCCAGATAGAAACATGTTCTGGGCTCCTAATCATGCTCACTACTTTGCTGATCTTATAAAAGACATCTTTGTGGATGTGTGCTGTTTTCCTTATGGGACTTTCCATTTATATATGTTTATTCAATTTGTCTTATTTAAAACAGTGTTTGGAGGTGATGATGAAATACACAGTATTTCAATAAGTCAATATATTTTCTGTAAAAATTTAACCCATACTTAATACCTGATCTACAAGTGAACGAAGATATGTGGAATACTCTGAAAATGGTAAAGCACTATGTAAATGTAAGATGTTATTACAGAAATAATTTAAAATCTCTTTATATTTAATCAGGACATGAATTACTCTGAAGACTAAATTAAAAAGACAATTCATAATAAATGCCTGAGTAGAGGCCCCAGGGGCTGATGAGGACCAGCTGCACACCTGTCTTTTACAGATTTTGAGAAGCTTCTGCATATGAACTTGAACCAGATTTTCTTAGAAAGTAAGCAGAAGCAGTTAAGCAGTGCATCCCTCGGGAAGTTCATTGCCGAATTTGATTTCTATACAGTCATAACGCTGGTCTGTTTATAAGGCATTTTATAGTTTGTTTACAGGGCTGGGAGGACACACTTATGCATTATTTGTGGTATTTGCAGAGTATGACATCAGAAACAAAACATGTATTCCTATACTTGGGGTTCTTTTTCTCATTGGCTCCTTCATGGTGGCACCTCCGTATTTATATCTGAGATGGCTGTGAAGTGTGGCATTCCCCACGCATCTAACAAAACCCTGGGAGGGCAAATGGTTTAGAGTAATTAGGAACGTGGGCTTTGATGTTAAGGCCTGCTCTGGCTCTGCCACCATGGGCTGTGTGACCCTGGAAGAGTTCTTTCCCCTTTCTGAGGCTGATTCTCCTCATCTGTAAAATGGAGATAATTATCCTCATCTCCTAGAGTGTTGGTGGGACTTCAGTGAAAAAAGCCATATAGTGTTTAATTCAGTGACTGGCACATGAGATATTCAGTAAAAGGTATCTATAAAACAGCTTACTCTCTTGGGGTGCCTGGGTGGCTCAGTTGGTTAAGCCTTTGGCTCAGGTTGTGACCCTAGAGTCCTGGGATCGAGCCCCAAGTTGGGCTCCCTGCTCAGCGGGAGTCTGTTTCTCCCTCTCCCTCTGCCGCTCCCCCTGCTTACTATCTCTCTCTCCCTCAACTGAATAAATAAAATCTTAAAAAAAACCCAGCTCACTCTCAATCCTCAGACTATGTTTAGGACAGTGATTCTGAACCTGGACAGAACATTAGACTCACATGGGAAGCTTTGAAAAACCCTGTGGCCTAGGCCACACCCCAGAATGATTATAGTAGAATCTCTAGGTTGGGGCAATTCTGATGTGCAACAAGGTTGAGACTCATTGTGGGGCCTTGTGAGGAGGGCAGGAGTGCCAGTCCTGTGGGAAGATGCTGAAGTTTCTTCAGGAGCACCCTCTGCTGTACATCCCAGCTTACCCTGCACATGCTGAACTCATGAAGCATTAACCGGGCTAAGAGAGCATGGAAGCCCAGTGTGTGCAAAGGTCCTGAGGTTGCAGGGGTTAAAGATGACTGGAGGAAGCCGACAAAGGTCATGGAGGTTGCAGGGCAGAGAGAGGGCAAGGAGGCCAAGGGTGAGGCAGTAGAGGCATATGTGTGGACAGACCATGGAATTCATGTTAATAAGATCATTCTGGCTCCAGTGGAGGGGAAAGGGAGGGTATTGCCACATCCTCAATGAGACAGGTGATGGTAGCTTGGTCTCAGGACCAGTGTGGAGAGGAGTAGATTCTAGAGACGTCCAGTTGGACAGGACTTTGGGGGTCTTGGAATGGCAGATAGGGACCTTGGTAGAAGGACAGAGGTTTCAGGCTAGGATGGGCCTGTGTTCCAAAGAGATGCCCAGTGATGCCCAGTACGTGTTTGTCATTCCTGCTGAGGCTGGTTTTAGGTGTGACCTTGGGCATCTTGCTTCACCTTGAGGGCCTCAGTTTCCCCATCCATGAAATGGTGGGATTGGAGCGGTGTTCTCATGAGCTTTGTGCCCACATTCCACACTTCCAGAAGCCTCATGGCTGTTGTCTTCAGGGACCTCAAGCCTAGTAGAGTGGCCACTAACTTGGCTTTCACGTGGCCATGGTACATGCTGCTTTCTAAGAAGGCCGCTGAGCCACATAAGGGTGAGAACTCCCTTCTGTGTTTACCAGTGTTTTCCTGAACAATATCAGGTGCTAAACTGCCACCCCTGCTCTTGTGCTCTGAGAAACCCTGCGGTCTCCAGAGCTTCTGAAGCTGTTTCATTCTCCTTGGTTAAGGTGGAGGTGCCCTGCTCACTGCTCCTGCTCCAGTGATGACAGCAAGTCCCCCCAAGAAGCTGAGAACCTCAGACACTGGTTCTGCAGCCCACACTCAGGGACTGGCCCGGGGCAGACAGTTCTCGTGACTGGGGCAAGAAGGAGATGCGTCTCTCTCTCTCCTGCCTCCTTGTCACTGGGACCCCATGCCATCTTCAGATTGGGCTGGAGGCACACGGTCCTGTCCTTCGCAACTCCCCATCCTGCTGCCCTCCAAACCAGGCCTTGTACCTTTCTTCCTTCCACACGCTTCTCTTCACAGGTAAGCTCTCCCAGGGGATTTTTGCTCCTTGATATTCAGAGACCTTCATTACCTTTTGTAGGTTCATTTGCATTTAGGCCTTATGTTTAACCTTGGAATGACAGCTGGCTTCCCTTTAAAGGAACTTTGAAACTAAGAGGTCAGTTGGTACTTTGGACTGCATGTTTGTGTCCCCCACAAATGCATATACTGAAATCCTAACCCCTAAAGTGATGGTATTTAAAGGTGGGGCCTTTAAGAGGTAAATAGGTCATGAGGGTGAAGCCCCCGTGATAGGATTAGTGTCCTTATAAGAAAAGACAGAGAGATATGATCTCCCCCTCTCAACCTTGTAAAGACACAGAGAGAAGGTGGCAGTCTACAAGCTAGGAAGAGCTCCCACCAGAACCTGATCTTGAACTTCCAGGCTCCAGATCTGTGAGAAATAAATGTCTGTTATTTAAGCCCCCTGACTGTAGTATTTTTGTCAGGGCAGCCCATGCTAAGACAGGTGGGGTGGGCATTTTGAGCCAGAGGAGGACCTTTCTGTGTCCATTGATCCCAGGTACCCGTAAGCTTATCCTCATCACAGTGAGCACATGCGTGTTAGTCTGCTTGGGCTGACAAGCAAAGTACCACAGACAGTGGCAGGGTGATGGTGGTACTTCAACAACGGATGTTTACTTTCTCACACATCTGGAGGCCAGAAGTCCAGGATCAAGGTGTTGGCAGGGTAGGTTTCTCCTCTCCTGAGGTCTCTGTCCTTGCCTTGAAGATGGCCGCCTTCTCCCCCGTGTGGTCACGTGGTTGTCCGTCTGCATGTCTGTGTCCTCATCTCCTCTTCTTATAAGGACACCAGTCCTACTGGATTAGGGCAGATACTCATGACCTCATTTAACTTAATCACATCGTTAAAAGCCCTATTTCCAAATACAGTCATGTTCTGAGGTGCTGGGGGTTAGGACTTCAACCTAAGAAGTTGGGAGGGGGCCATGATTCAGCCCCAAACAATTTCCTTAAATGCTTAATGAGGCAGTTGAGGCACAGGGCTGGATGTCTATTAAACTCATAAACAATATTTGTTGGATCGAAAACATGAACATAAAGGGATGGCGGGTGGTGGTGGTGGTGATGGTGGTGGCAGTGGTGATGGTGGCATTGGTGGTGTATGTATGGTTCCTCCCCTAACTCATACGCTAGAAATGAGCTGGCACCCAGCTTGTGGGAGACACCCCCATCCCCGCCCCAAGATCTGTTTTTTGGAGACACATTGTAAAACATATCTTCATTTGTTTACTTTTTTGAAAATCTCAGCACCAAAATGGGGTAAACCTGAATTGATCAATTTAATCTCTAGTACGCCAATCACAAACACTTCTTGCTGTTATCTTTTCAATGTGCCAGTTGAATAAGAAGTTAGAGGAATAGTACATCAAAGCTGAAACTCAAATAGTCTTCGGAATAGGCCTTCCTTTGTGTTGGTTATTATAAGAAGATCTCTACTGAAAAACTCAAGTTAGTCTTCATTTTCTACAATTCATATTAAAAGAAGCATTGGGCTTTTCACATGTTGATTTCTTCCATCTTTCCGAAGGCCTCTTTCCCCTTATATTCGGGTATGGAGAACCTAGTATGTACTGGGTTCTGTGACATGGTCTTCCTTTCAGGAAATTCAGTCCCATGGGGAAGACAGGCAAGTAAGCTGGTGATGATGGCTTACTGAGAAGGGCTGGAGTCATGACTAGCCCAGGACACAGTGCGAATGCAAAGGAGGGTCCCTTCTCTCTGACCAGGGAGGTGGGAGGCAGCTTGTTGGAGGGCAGATGGGGGCCAGCAGGCAGTGGGGCAGTGAGAGGAGGTGTGATGTGGGGGGAGTGGAGTGGGGAAGGAGTGAAGGAGAGGCAGGGGAGGGGACAGGGCTGCCACCTGTCTGGGGTTCCACCTGGCAATTTTCCTTCAGGGCCATTCCTTGGTCCTCAGCTGTTTGGCCTGCACTGTGTCTTGTGTCCCGTTTTTTCTGTAAACAGTGTGACCTCGTCCTAGGTTCAAAGGTGGCCTTCGTGTCCAGACCTGGCCACTTAGCATATTCCAACCTCCAAACCCAGTGAGTGGTGAAGGGGTGAGCATGCTGACCCAGAATGGCTCCGTGAGACCCAACCCAAGACTTTTCTTTCCTCTGGCCGGCTCAGTGAGAATGTGAAGTCACCACAGCTGCTTTCCTGCCTGTGAGAAAGTGTGCCCCAAAATGACATGGAATAATAAAACTGAGCAGGGCCTAGAAGAGGCAGGCACTTGAGAGCATTGCCTGAGGCCGGGCCTCCCATGATTACATTCCTTTTCTAGACTTCTCGGTAGTGGGGCAATTCATTCATTTCTTGAGTGTTTTTTGCTTAAGCTACTTGCCACTAAGAGCTCTGACAAGCATGGCTATCTTCCGATGATTACTGGGCCACAGAGCGTTCCATCCAAGGGCTGGAAACGAGCATTTTGTTGGACTAATTTTAGAACATAAGACAGAACTGAAAAACCAGGGGCTTTGGAGTACGACAGGATAGATCGGGTTCAAAACTTGGCCTTGATCTTAACACAATGTGATGCTTGTTTGGCGTATTTTTTCAATACCCCGAGCCTTCAAGTTTTATCATCTGCACAATACCGTGCTCCAATTAGGCAGAAAACAAATGTCTATTGAGCAAATGTTTGTTGAATATATAGGAGTGGTGGAAATATATGCACATTCTCTTCAGGCAGAATTATTTGCGTCTTCTGCCTCTGCATAAATTGCAGAAAATGACCTCATGAGAGCGTAAGTGGCTTCTCTAAGGTGGAACAAATTTCTCAAGAGCCAGGTTGAGGAATCTGAGTGAAGGAGGCATCCTATGGCATTGGGTGCTATTGACCCCGGCTAAGCACATCTCCCCAGGTGAGCAGGGAGCCTCTCCCAGGGAGTCAGCTCCAGAGTCTCTGATAAGAGTCCCCAGAAGCCTTTTCTGGATTGAAGAACGCTGTCAAGGGTGAAAGTTTGGTGCAGGTTGAAAGAGAAATTCCTTGCTTGTGGTGCCCACTGACTTCCAGAAGCCAGCCCTCCACGGGGAGGGAGTGCGAGGGAAATGAGACAGCAGGAGCTCTGGTCGGTGCCAGCGGTGACAAAAGGCAGCAGGTGGGGCTATGGAGGAGAATGCGTCAGAGGAGAGGATAGGGGGTCTGGGTCAGAGGCTGCTGCAGAGGTAACCTGCACAGGGACCCGGGTGATGACTGCAAGTCAGTGTTCCGGATTTCCAAGGGGCCACCATCCCTGGCTGCAGCCTCTGGGCCACCTCCCTCCTGTCCACCGGACTGCGAGCCACCTAGGGGCCCTGTGGTGTTGGCAGCTTAAGGCAGAGGAGTGGAGATTGGGAGATTATGTGTGCAAGAACAATAGGAACAAAGGCTGCTTTCAGGCCAGTGTTTGCATATATGCTTCACAGTCTAAGGGAATTAAAAACAAACACCCTCCGTTGTTTCAGAGCTATGTTGCATGACTCAGGCAGTGATTTACCGACAGGGCTGAAACCTCACTAATGGGTTCCAGCGACTTCAGTGGACCAAGAAAGGAAGACTTGTTCCCAAGGTCCCGGGTCGATGTTGGGGAGGGCTATTATGCCATAAATCACAGTGACCGCGCAGGGGGCGTGGGTTTGAGGGAGGGCCGGAGCCTGGAGGGAAGCTGGCCCCCGAGAAGTCAAGAAGTCGAGGTGCCTAGTGGCTTGTCAGCTGCTTCCAGCCACCCCTGCCCCAAGATGCTAACTCCCCACGGACTGTAAACCGCCAGCTGTTGCTCTTCAGGGCCCTGGGTGGGGGTGGGGGGTTGCTCCCAGCCTTGCCTGAGACTCACAGCTGGTTTTCCAGGACCAAAGCAATGCTCTTTACATCCCTGGTCTGGAGGGTACCCAGCATGACGAATTTGTTGCTGGTATTCAGCTGACATCTTCCTTTGCTCTCCACTTACCCCCGCTAGTGCTAATGCACCCAGGGTCTAGTCTCTCTCTCTCTTCCCCCTGTTGCTGTGGCTAGCTCCCCCCCCATGCATGCCACTCATCCAGCTCTGCCACTGTGTTCCCCCCAAGACCGTCACTTGCTTTTCTAACGCATTAATCATCTTTGTTGCTTTTCTCTGAATTTTCTGAGTCGTGCACTAGTTTCCTGGACAGGGGCACACAGAGCAGCTGCTACTTTCTCAGGCAGAGGACCGAAGAGGGGTCTTCTGTCTGGTCACAGACTAGTCCCTCTCCTCCAGAGCCATCCTGGGTGTCTGCACCTGGGGCTGCACAGACATGCTTCCGGGGACTCTCTGGGAGCCCTGTCTGTTCGAGACTCTTCCCAAGCAAAGCCTTGACATGTTTTCAGGATGAAAAGAGCTTCATGATGAGAAGGAGGTCTCTTACCTTCTAAAGCAGGCCCACGACAGGGATGTAGAAAACGCTGTTGGGAGGAGGCTCACTCTGCAGGGAAATCTAGTGAGTGTGCTGACTGCCTCCAAGTCAGCGCCCCAGGGTAGACCAATGGGGACCAGGGACTTGGGGGATGGAGAGAGCATAGGGCTTCCTTCACTTCCCAAATGAACACACTGGTTGGCGTTACTTATCCTTGCAGCAGGGCAATGATCTATCAAAATAATCAGGACCTTCGAGTCGGAGGATGGCGTCACTCACCAGCTATGAGATCTTAGTAAATTCTTTGGGCCTTAACAACTCTTCAGTGAAGATGGAATAAAGATGGTGGTGCCTATGATGGTGATGATGACGGTGATGGCGATGATGAAGAGAAACCCAGTGGAAGGGTGGTGTCCACTCCCATGTGTCCCCGACTTGGTGTGGTCTCAGGTGCTCTCATCTGGCCCCAAAGAACAGGAGTGGGAGCTCTTTCTCCCATCCTTGTGGGGGCTCCAGGGTCTGGCTGGGGCTCATAAGCATCTGAGATGTTGTGGGCTGGCTGAGCAACTTGGCACGGAGCTGGGGGCACCAGGAGCTCTGGCAGGCTATTGATTCCACCCAGAGGAAGGTGGCATGATCTCACATACCAGCCGGGTGGGGTTCCTACTGGGGCAAGCTGCCTTTCCTTCTCAGTGCCAGGCGTGTCTCCTCTGGTCCCCCCCGCCCCACTAGGACACTCCCTCACAGTGCCCTTATCCCCTGGCACTGCCTTCAGAACTTCTGGGACCCCCATCCAACCAGAGATGGAGACTGATCCCTTTTCTCCAATCCTAGCTCCCTCCCTCTTCTAATGCCCTCCACAAAAGCCCTGCCATGTGGTCCCTCCTGCCCACCAAAGTGGCACCTATTCCCTTAGGGACACAGAAACTTGTTTATTTTCTTGGAGGCTGGGGAGGCCCTGGTCCTCAGCAAGGCCAGGGAGGGAGAGTGTAGTCAATCCTTCCAAATGCCTCCCCTTCTGTGAGGAGAGTCGGAAGGCTTCTGGCTCAGGGCGTGTAGGGCATCAGACTAAATTGTGCCACAAGGTTTTCCGTGAGAACCAATTGCGATTAATATACATAAAAATGCCTCTTAAGTACATTAAGTACAAAAATGTGATGCAAATATGGGTTGCTATTATTTCTTCACCATGAAAACACTTGAAAGTAGCCCAGAGCCCTTGTCCCTGCAGCCAGAGTCATCCTGGCCTCTGTCGGGCCTTTGCAGGGCTGGTCACAGGAGAAGGATTGAGATCTACCTTTGAGGGGTGGCTGGGTAGTCTGGGGAAACATGTATAATGTAGGCCACCGCAGGCCACCTGTTGGATTTCTGTCTTGTGTGTGGGCACGGGAGGCATGCCATCCATCTAAGCACGCCTGTAACTATCGGTCCCGAATAACCCCAAGTTGTTGAAACCCTGTTTTCATGCTTGCTGTAATTGCGTTGCCTCACATCGGGGAGCCTCCTTCTAATACTTAGAAACCTTTGCTGTTTAGAGGTGGAGACATTTTTTTATGGCATTATTCACAGTGGGATTTGATTTATGGGATAGAAAAGACTCGTGCATCTATTAACATGCGTCTCCAAATCGCCTGTTTCCTCCTCTCTGAGATTTTTAAAGGCTCGTCAGCAGTGTCTGACCCTGCTGTCCCAACCAGTCATTTCAGAGCTAGGCTCCCCAGGCTTCTCCCAGGCATGCCCTTTCTTTCAGGTCGCTCGCCTCTCCCTGGGCATCATGGGCTCAGCGTCTAGACTGGGGATTCATGGTGGCTTTTCACCACCACATACTCCACGGTCCCCCCCCACCTCTGCCTATGCTCATTCTCACAGCCGTTCCTTGAATAAATACACTCGGTCAGACTCGTTATCCCCTCAATGTCCAAGGAAACTGATTCATCACACTGAGGTTTCTGTCTGGGAACTGCTTCCAGACAGCCCAAGCCATGTCCTGGCCCGTGTGTGGGGTCTGGGTTTGGGTCTGGTCCTTCTCTTCTTTGTTGTGCTTTATTTGATCTCCCTCTGGGATGTGGTCCCTGCCTCTTTCTGTGCCATTATTTCTCACAAGTTCGTGGCCCACCTTAGGTTTCCCTGGAGAGACATTCTTGCCAGCCAGGGCCGTGTGAAGCTCCTCGACTCTGGTCCTAGGTGCTCAGGCCCATGTAACCCTTGAGTCAAGTGTGCTTGGGCCAAACAGTAAATCTGTGGGTGTAAATATGAATAAACCAGAGGCAGCTGGATTTCCAGTCTCTTGGTTTCCTGTCTCAACTTAGTGTTATTCAACAATCTTCATGGCATTTTTAGGGCCTTTGATGGTGGAAGGAGGAGCATTTCTTTCCATTTAGGAAAATAACTTCTCAGTTCAGTCTGGAATTAATTTTCCTTGTCCAGTTATTCTCAATCAAATGGCATTGTGAAGAAGCCATGGTGAGCTTGTTCAAGTAACTCTTTTGTTGTGTTTCTGTGGTTGTTGCAATGTTCAGAAAAAATATTTTATCCCTTCAAGGAGTCCTGACAAGAAGTTACAGAGGATTAACAGGGACCAGGTTGTAAATTGGAGATGGACCATCCATCACGGAGGAGGGGCTGTTGACAGCTTTAGTAGCCCTGCTGTAGAGAGGGAGACACCACGTTCTCCATTTTGTGGAGTCAGGATCCTATATCAAGTGAGACTTCTTGATATATAGTGGAGCAGCTGAGAATTCAGATAGGTAGGGGTAGGGGGCTGATAGAGCAAGACATTCACAGGTCAACAAAAGAACATTAAGGAGACAATCCTTTCGATAGGCATCTGGCTTGGGGAGAATAACTCAACACTGAGACTCTATCTCAGGCCATGTGGCAGGACCTAGCCTTAACATTTTAAAAAATTCCTTTCCCATCAAGAGACAGAGTCTACGTCCCTCCTGTTGGCAGACTTCAGACCACTTTGACCAGTAAAGTGGGTGGGGGGGAAGTGATACTATGCAACTTCTGCAGTGGGGTCACAAAAAGAGCTGTCTTGTTTGCTGAGACAATGCTCTTAGAGCTCTGTAACCAGCTAAGAAGTCTGACTATCTTGTGGCTGCCGTGCTGCAAGGAAGCCAAGCCACATGGAGAGGCCACATGTAGACCCTCTGGTCTGCAATCCTAGTCTTTTAGTTAGCTGAGCCAGATGCCAGATGCATGAGTGAACAAGCCTTGAGATGATTCTAAACCCGAGCTGTCAAACCACCCCCAGACTTAGAGTCTTCCCTGTTGAGTCTCCAGACTTTGAGGAGCAGAGACAGGCCATCCTCTCTGTGCCCTGTCCAAATTCCCAACCCACACAATCCATGTGCATAATAAGATGGTGGTGTTAAGCCACTAAGTTTGTGATTTGTGAATGCGGCAATTGCTGCATTAGAAAATGGAACAGGAGACCTGTAAAATGGTGGAAAAATAAAGCAGGTTAAGGTGTTAGAGAGTGATACAGGTGTAGGTGGGGGCAGACATTTGGGATGGGGTGTCAGAAGACTTCTCTGAGAAGCTGACATTTCAGCAGGGATTTGAATGATGTGAGCATGCAGGCTCACCTCTGGGGGAAACAGACCCTGGTTATAGAGAGCAGCAAGTGCAAAGGCCCTGAGATGGAATGAGATCATTCCAGGGATAGCAAGGTGACTATGTTGCTAGAGCTCAGAGAGTGAGGTGGGGAGGGATAGGAAATGAGAGGGAGCCATGCAAAGGGCTTTGCTGACCTTGATAAAGGATTTGAGTTTTATTGTAAACCAACAAGAGGTTTTGAACAGGGTGATATTCTCTGAACTCACTCCCTCACTGACTTTATCCAGTCTCATGACTTCAAATAGCTTCTATATGCTAATCAGTTCTAAATATATATATTTCTCACCCAGACCTCAGCTCCGAATTCCAGATTCTTTATATGGCTGCCTACTCAACTCTTCACATGGGTCGTTAATAGGTATTTAAAATGTAATATGTATAAGCTATTAGCCTATCCCCTGTCCCAAACCTCCTCCTCCCATAGTCTACTCAATATTGTCAAATGGCAACTCTGTCCTAGTTGCTCAGGTCACCTTTGACCCCTTTCTTTTTTCATATCCCTGTCAGATCAGTAAATTCTACTGGTTCTGCTTCTCATTGGTTCCCTCTGCTTTCATCCTCACCTTCTTTCCTGTATTCTCCTGGCACAAAGTGTGTCTGATGACAATCTGATTTTCTTTTCCTTCCCAGTAGCTTGCTTGGTCTTTTTGCCTAGATGTCCAAGGGATTTTATATTTTCCTTTAAAGTCTAGAAATTTACCAGAATATATTTTGGTATTTTGGTATTACTTGTTTCAGGGTTGATTTTGACTTTATATATATAGTTTCAAATTTTTAAATTAATTTCAAAAAAGCTTTCTTGTAGTTTTTAGGTTTGGTTCTGTTCCTTGCTTCGGTTTTCTGGGTTTTTTTGGGTGGCTTTTTTTTTTTTTTTTTTTTTTTTTTTGGTAAGGGACTCCTTTTATACAAATGTTGGATCTTCTTTGCCTATCTTCTATTTTTGTCACTTTCTCTCAAATCCCTTTCCATTCTTTCTTCATTTCCTTAGATTTAATTTTTCTCTTTTAAGGTATAATCTGCTGGATTTATGCACTCTGACTACTATTGTGACCTGTTTTTGACAACATGCTACACCAAATGTCTGGATTTTCCACATCAAATTAAGTAATCTGGTATAATTGCTCATAGGATTGAGGGAAATAATTCACAGCCAGATGAAGAAGTAGATCGAGCAAGGTCTGGAAGGGTCCCAACCACAGGAACTTCTGTCTTTGAGGAGTTTGGGGTGCACCACCCTCCTGGAACATGGATGTGTTTGTTCACCAACCTGGAAGCTCTTTGAAGCCCTTCTTTTAGGTTTTTATTGAGATTCCATTACATAGGCACAATTGATTAAATCATTGGCCATTGGTGATGAAATCCCCAGTCCCTCTCCTCTTCCCAGAAGTCAGGCAGTGGGGCTGAAATTTCCAACCCTCTAATCACATGGTTGGCATCCAGCTGGTTTCTCTGGCAACCAGCCCTCACCCTGAAGCTGTCCAGGGGCCCACGAAGAGTGACCTCCTTAGCATAAACTTAGGTATGGTTGAAAGAAGCTTATTATGAATAATAAAAGATGCTCCTCTCACCCTGTTGCTCAGGAAATTATAAAGATTTTAGGAACTCTATGCCAGAAACTGGGGATGAAGACCAAATATGTGGTTCTTATTATATCACAATATTACAACTCTTAATCCCTTTTTTAAAAGATTTTATTTATTTGAGATAGAGCAGGAGTGAGAGGGAGAGAGAGAGAGAGAGAGAGCATGAGACGGGGGTGGAGGGGTGGGGAGAGGGGCAGAGGCAGAAGGAGAATAAGGCTCTCCACTGAGTAGGAAGCCCAATGTAGGGCTCAATCCCAGCATTGGGATCTCCATGACCCTGGGATTTGATGTGGAAAATCCGAAGGCAGATGCTTAACTGACTGAGCCACCCAGGTGCCTGCACAATATCACAACTCTTGTCTTCTTTTTAATGTCATCTAATTTCTCTGATATGATTTTAAAAATTTCTTAATATTTTCCAGAATTCTATCATTTTACTACTGAGTTTTTCTAGCTCTGATTTATGTTGTTCCTTTAGCTTTTTGGGGAAATATATTATAGATTTCATTTATTTTGTGGGCATGTCTTTTGGGTATGTTTTATGGTCTGTAGGGATGTAATCCTACAACTTTTATATTTTTTCCTGAATAACTTTGTATGTTACTTTTTGTGTTAAAAACTTTTTTTTTTTTAGATTTTATTTATTTATTTGATAGAGAGAGACAGCCAGTGAGAGAGGGAACACAAGCAGGGGAAGTGGGAGAGGAAGAAGCAAGCTCCTAGTGGAGAAGCCTGATGTGGGGGTCGATCCCAGAACGCTGGGATCACACCCTGAGCCAAAGGCAGACGCTTAACAACTCCACCACCCAGGTGCCCCTTGTGTTGAAAACTTTTATATGAAATTAGTTTTTCTGAATTTGCAGAAGACGTAGTTCTGCTTGGCTTCTCTAACTTCATTGCTCTACAATTTCTCCTTCTGTTATTTTCATGTAGTGTTCAAGAATGTGGTGGCTCAGGTGCCTGGGAGGCTCAGTCAGTTAAACATCTGACTCTTGATTTCAGCTCAGGTCATGATCTCAGGGTTGTGAGATTGAGCCCTGCATCAGGATCTATGCTCAGCGGGGAGTCTGCTGGAGATTCTCTCTCCTCCTCCCTCTCCCCCTGCTCCTCCCCTCTTCTCAAATAGATAAATAAATCTTAAAAAAAAAAAAGAATGTGGTGGCTTACTTTCTGACATCTCTAGGCTTTGTTCCCCAAACTCTTTTTAGATGGCCCTTTCATTTGTTTTCTTCCTTTGGCTCAGACAGCTCCACCCCTTCAAGACCTCTACTGCAAACCCCTTGAACTCACTCATGACTTGAGTGGGCAAAACCCTTCCAGTGTCATCTGCCATTCTCCAATTGTCTCTGTCAACTTTCCGTTGAGTACCTGTTGGGTATTCTGAGATTTTCAGGTTGGTCCGATCCCTGATTCTCTTCTCCTTGTACAGATGTTAATATCATCTGTAGAGACAAGGTTTGTCTCTACCCACTTATATTCTGGGGGTCCTGGTGATACTTTTGTATCATATGATCCATTACTTTTGTGGTACATATGATCCATGAATTTTGGTTTTGCTGTTCTGTACTACTGTCACTAGCTATTTTTCATGATGGCATTTGGGAATATTCAAAAATTATGATATCATCCCCAGAATCTTCTTCAGTTTGTATTCAATGCATTAACCAGAATGGTGCTATTAAAATGTGTATCAGATCATATCACCACTTTGATAAAAATGCTTTAGTGGCTGTCCATGTCATTAGAGCAAAAGCCCAAATCCTTACATTGACTTCTAAGGTGCTATGTAATCTGAGTTTCTCCACCTCTCTTCCCTGTTACCTCTCCGAACTCCTCTCACACTACTCTCAACCTTGCTTATTATATTGCAGATACACTGTCCTCCTTATTGTTTCTGTGGTATGCCAGGAATGGCTTTGCTTTAGTGTCTTTACACTTGCTATTCCCATTGGTTTTTATTTACATGTCACTGTTTCATTGAACCTGCCCTGGCCACCTTATCTAAAATTGTAACGCTTACTAACATTACATATTCCCCCCAACCCTGACCTTTCCTGCTTCATTTTTTAATTAGCATTTATCACCACATATTTTATTTGTTAATTTACTTATCAAATTTTTAAAGACTGTCTTTATTTATTTATTTACTTATTTATTTAGAGAGTATGAGTGGGGGAAGGGGCAGTGGGGGAGGGAGAGAGCGCATCTCAAGCAGACTCGGCGCTGAGTCCAGAGTGATGCGGGGGTCGATCCATGACCCTGAGATCATGACTTGAGCCAAAATCAAACGTTGGATGCTTAAGCAACTGAGCCACCCAGGTGCCCTGTATTAATTTACTTATCAATTTTTAAAATGTCAACTAGAACATAAATTCCATGGAGGAGGAGATTTCTGGTCAAAACTAAATTTTTGTCGAATCAGTGAATACATTTCAAAATTCCCTCTATGGAGAACAGCAATGTATAGGGTGAGAGAATTCGAAGGAAGAGACCAATTAGAAAGACTCCTGCCATTATTCAGGCAAGAGATGGTGGTGGAAGTTGGGGTAAACAGTTGAATTTGTGGTCTACTTTAGAGGTAGAAAAGGCAGACTTGCTAATTACCAACATAGGTTGGTAGATGCTACTTAATTGTTTGATTGATGAACTCCTGTAACATGTGGGCATGAAAAGGGCTTTATGACAGTCTGATCACAGGTCCTGGTCCCCATAAATTCTCAGTATTTCATTGAATAATCTGCCAAGTATAGCTAGGGAAAATTCAAGAGTACTCAAGGCAGAGAGGGTATTTTGGAGGTGGGGAGAGGAAGGGTGTTTCAGTGAGAATTTGCTGCATAATAAATCAGCCTAGAGCTTAGTGATTTAACACAACATGGATTTATTATTTTTCATGATTTTATGGGTTGCCTAGGCAGTCTCTCTGCTGATTTTGCCTGGGCTTACTTATATGGCTTCAGCTAGCCAGAGGCTCAGCTGGGCTGGATGTTCATCTCAGGATGGCCTCTGTCGCATGTGGCAGCTGTTGCTGGTGGTCAAGTTGGGGGGCCTCACTTCTCCTGCACAAGTCCTCTACCCTTCTAGTAGGCTGCACCAGCTTCTTTACATGGTGGTCCATGGGTAGCATTTCAAGGGGGCAAAAGTGAGAGCTGCCAGGGCTAGCCTTGGAAGTCATGCAGTGTTACTTCTGCTAAATTCTATTGGTCAGCATAAGTCACAGGCTAGCCCAGATTGAAGGGATAAGGGAAACAGACTGTTAACTCTTGATAGGAGCCGCAGGTGAGTCATTGCCGAAGGGCATGCTTACCGAGGTAGGAAGAATTCGTGGCCACAGTTTGCAATCTCCCACAGAAAGCAGCCGGCATTTATGGAGTGTTAACTGTGTTCCAGGCACTGTGCAGGTACGACACATACGTGATTCTGCGTAATCCTCAAAGCGATTGGGGGCGGGGAGGCCAGCGAAGAAGTGGAGACAACAGATGGCCTCTCCCCAGGACTCAGAACCAGTAAGGGGAAGGCTGGCATTCAAGTCCACATTTGTCTGACTTTGAAAGCCTGTTTTTGTTTTTTTTCTCTTCTTCTTTAACCCTGATACTGGTCATGCATCTGTGGTGTATAGAGGAAGGATTCGGTTGACTCTGCCAAGCGCTTTTTTTTTTTTTCCTTTTCTTTCTTCTGCCTTTTTTCTCTTGTTCGCAGATTTTATGAGTTCTTCTCCTTGTTTGGGGATTTTTTTTTTTTTTTTGGTCACACACTTAACAGTTAACATGTACTGTGTAGTTACCACCGTTTTGCTCATGGTAGACTCTGTTGTCTAGACACAGTGTTCACAGTTGACCAGGCTGCTCTGGGTTGCTGTCCTATTGGACTGACCTTCCCGTCCCTGGTGTTGTTGGGATTTCTTTGCCACAGATTTCTGCCCTGGGAGCCCTGCTGCGTTCCCCAAGATGGCCTGAAGAGTCTGTTATCTGTGAATGTGGCCACCAGTTAGTATTCTGGAAAGCCTGGGCTGCAACTGGGCATCAGGGCAGTCTCCCTTCTGGCTGGGGAGATGGGATATACTCATGCATGGATTTGCTCTCTGACCTCTGTCCTGCTTCTCGAAGAGGAGAGATGAGCACTAGTGTCTCCTTTCAGGGTAGGCGATGAGGAGCATTTAACCACTCCCTGCTCTGCCAGCTACCCTTGGTCTAGTTGCCTGTTTCCAACCCAGGCAAGAGTTGCTGGCTGGTGAAAGCACATTCAGACAGCAGACCACTTATTTTGGGATGGCCTGTGATAGTATTCAAAACACTTTCACACACACGTACCCATGAGAACCTCGCAACATTCCTGGGAGGGATGCAGGGCAGGTGATAATGTTCCCACTTCAGAGGGGAGGGCAGTGAGGCTGTTGCCCGACTCTCCGTCAGACCCAGGACTCAAGCCCAGGTCTGTCCACCCTAAGTCCTGCTTCTCTGCTCTCAGGCCGAGCTGCCTCTTGAAGACCAGGTAAAGGGTGTGGGCATTAGGGCGGAGTCTGGGAGCATGGGAGGAACGGATGGCCTGGAACTCTCTCCAGTAGCTACGAGTCACGACCTCGAAGCCAGAGCTCTGATGTAGCCACAAGCTTTGTTCAGTGATGGCTGCCATCGTTCTGTGGGTGGGACCGCAGTGCCGGCTGGCTGGGGAATCCCACTGGTGACAACACAGCATCCTTTTGCGCTGACGCGGCAGCAGATGCCCCAGGCCGACTCCAAGCCTGACAGCATCTCTGCGAAGCGTGTGAAGGGACAGCAGACGTCAGAGTCCTCCTGTAAATCACCTTCACAAAGGCTCTTTGTGGTTGATTCACTGATGACTCATTTATAATCTGGTTTCAACATTGTGAGTCAAAATGTACCACTTTCATTAAAAATAACATTCACTGGGGTCTAACGGCTTTCTTTTTTCTGTTTTTTACTGTACTGTGTGGTTTCTGGATGGGAAGCTGTCAGATAGCAGGCTAGGTGTTCCGAGGCACTTGAACAGAATAATTATGCATGCCTTCACAGGCTCCCACTGCTCGAGGAATGATTGAGCAAAGAGGACCGAATACCTACTGTGGGTTCCTGCTGCCTTCGGCACCTCGAGTGTGTGCGTAGTCAGCGGGAGCCAGCACGAGCGTGCGTGGAGGGTGCGTGCTGAGCGCACGAGGGGCAGGTGCAAGACGAGGTGTCTGCCCTGCTGGGGATTCTAGTCCACACACAAATCCAGAAAGTATCAGGATCGCTTGGGACGCTTTGATGCGGATTCCTGGGCACCTCCCCACCCCAGCTCCATAGGCGGGGCCTTGATAAACCCCTCAGGAGATTTCAGGCACAGTAAAGTTGAGAGCCTCAACTTTCGGTGAGACTGATGGGAAGTCCCTGCAGGCAAACCCTCTCTGTGAGGGGAGGCAGGTGGGCTGCCAGACAGAGGGGCTGAAGGAGGAGGAGGAGGAAGAAGAAAAGGCAAGGGGTGGGGTGGGGGTGCGGCAGCACTGAGGGTTAAGTGGGCCCCCAGGATCCCCATGGGGATTACACTAAAACTCCCTGCTCTATTTGAGGCACCCACAGCCTTTCTGGTTTGGGGACCAAAACTTGGGCATCCCCTATTGCCCTAGTGGGGAAAAAAAACCATACAAAAACCGTTTAGTGGGTATTCTGCAGGGTGAAAAGCCCTTGCTCTGCTTATAACTACACTTTGTGTCCTTCAGCAATGTTGGAAACTTTAGTGGGAAAGCCACTGACAAGATCCGGTTGAGTCTGACCTGGCATCGAAGGTTTGTGCTGTTCTTGGGAAGCCACCATTTCATTTCAGCCATTTGTAACTTTTTTTTGCCAGTTTTTGCTGTTGTCGTTCTAAAGTTTCGTTTAGTGAAGACTTTTCCCTCCAAGTCCAGGGGCAAGTGTGATCTGACTTTCCGTCACTTCCTCCTCAGATAGGTCTTCTCTCCAACAGCTTCTGGGGCCCAAGCTCTCTTGATGGAGCTATGGCATGAGGTCTGGGAGTGAGGCTCAGAGTGGGTTCATCCCAGATGGCCTTGCTGTCATGACAGTGGGCGTTGCCATTCAGCAACCATGGCCTGGCCCGCTGGGGCTGCCTGACTCTCCCACTGCTTCCAGCTTCAGCTGGCACAAATGCCCAGCACCTTGCTGGGGCATCGCCATGGTCCTCACCTCTTTGTTGCAACTCCTCTCATTCCCATCTGCCCAGCCTGTGCCTGACCCTCTCTCTGTGGCTTCCCACACCTGCAGCCTGAACTCACTCCTCTGCCGTGGTTCAACCCAATTCTAGAGCCTTACATCTGCTTCCATACCTACAGACTCCCCAGGATGCTTCCCTGGCACCAGCCTACATGGCTGCCATTCCTGCTGTTTCCCCCTCACCCCAGAAGGTAATTGGGCAGCTGGCATGAAACTCTGGTGCTTTAGGAGGGGATTTTATAAATTATCTGCCGCTTTCTGGTCCTCATGCACCTCTCCTCATCAGTCGGCTCCCTCTTGAGACAAATAGTCGCAGGGAAGGAGAGGGTCTTGATCCTTGGGCTCCTCGGGCTTAACTGGAGCATCATCTGGCCCATTACCTGTCACATGCCCATTTTCAGTAAGAAACTTACTTCAGCTCATTTAATTCTTGGGGTCTTTGTTGTTGGCTTTGGAGTTGGTTTGGGGACAGGGCTTCATTAAGAAAAAAGAGGCAACATAGAGAATTGGCTAAGAGTGCAAAATCTGGAGTTTAGATTCCAGTCCAGACTCTGACTGTCTCGGCATGGTTGCCTGTTTTTTGGGCAAATGACTTAACCTCTCTTGCTTTGGTTTTCTCATCCATAAAATGGGCATGACAATAGTAGTGCCCATCAGAGATTTTTCTGGGGATTGTATTCATTACTATTTGTAAAGCATGGAGAACAGTGCTGAGTACATTGTCAGTGCTATGTGGATTTGTTCGATTTCTTTCCTTCGCTTTTACAGAGCAGCAGACAGATCCAGGAAGGATGAGCAAGGAAGCGGCAGAGCCAGCTCTATACAGGGGTCTCGCGTCGCTCTTCTTTGTGGCCTTGGATGCCAGCGACGGAAAGCATGACCAGGGCTCTCCCCCAGCCATTTGGAGCAAAGACCTTTGTGTGGAATTCAAGATTTAGACAATCTGCTCAGTGGCCCAGTTTTGGTCAGTGTCCACAGATGTGTCCAAAACTCCTCTCGACCCTCCCCCCACTGCTAATTGCCCTTCTCTCACCATTCCTGAGTTTCTGTGCGTTGGTCAGCAAGGTGGGGTGGGGTGGGGTGGGGTGAAGATGGTCAGGCTCTGCTCTTGCCTCACCCCTGCCCCAGGCGCCACCGGCTGTTCCTGTTAGGAGCTCCAGAGTCGAGCCGCCATTATGTCTCCTCTGGACAGCTACAGTAGGTTCCTAGCTGGATGTAGTGGTATGCACAATGGCCCCCAAATATCAGGCCCCAATTCCTGGAACCTGAGATGGCACCTTATATGGGAAAGTTTTTGCAGATATGATTGAGAATTTTTTTTTTTAAATTTTAAATTGTGGTAAAATACATAACATGAAAGTTACCATCTTAATCATGTTTAAGTGTCGAGGGGCATTATGCATGTTCACACTGTTGTGCAAGCATCGCCATGTTCCATCTCCAGAGTTCTTTTTATCTTGCAAAACTGAAACTTGGTGTGCATTCATTTCTACCTTTTCCCTTGATCCCCACTCCAGCCCTTGGTGGCCCCCATCCTACCTTCTGTTTCAACTCCTCTAGGCACCTCATGTAAGTGGAATCCTACAGTATTTGTCCTTCTGGCTTATTTCATTTAGCATGATGTCCACAGGGTTCATCCTCATTGTAGCATGGGTCAGAGTTTTCCTCCTTCTCAAGACTGAATTATATTCCATGGAATGGACATACTGAATTTTATTTACCCGTTCGTCTGTTGATGGACGCTTGAGTTGCTTCCACGTCTTAGCTCTTGTGAATAATGCTGCTATGACATGGGTGCACAAGTACTGTTCAAGTCCCTACTTTCCATTCTTTGGGGCCTATTCCCAGGAGTGGAATTGCCAGATCATACGATAATCTCTTTAAGTTTTTGAGGAGCTTCCATACTGTTTTCCATGGCGACCGTACCATTTTATATTCCCACCAATCATATGTAAGAGTTTAAGATAAGACTTTTAAGACGAGGCGATTTTCCTGAATTGTCCAGATGGACCCCAGATGCCATCACAAGTGTCACAGGGAAGTCTATGTGAAACCGGAAGCAGAGATTGAGGGTAGGGGGTGGAGGCACCAAGCCGGCAAACGCCAGCCACCCCCAGAAGCTGGAAGGGGCAGGGAGTAGAGAGAGCGTGGTCCTCCTGACACTTGAGTTCAGCCCAGTGGAACTGACTTTGAACTTCTATTCTCCAGAACTGTGAAAGAATAAGTACATTTCTTTCATTTTAAGCTACCAAATTTGTAGTCACTTGTTACAGCAGCCACAGGAAGCTAATACACTGGTCTGTACACATTCAAGCTCCTTTTCTTTCCACTCATTGCAATCCAACATTCTTTTAAAAATGCAAATGGCGGGGTACCTGGGTGGCTCAGTCATTAAGCGTCTGCCTTCTGCTCAGGTCGTGGATCTCAGGGTCCTAGGACTGAGCCCTGCGTCGGTCTCCCTGCTCAGCTGGCAGCCTGCTTCTTCCTCTCGCTCTGCTGCCCCCCCGCTTGTGCTCTCTCCCTCGTGCTCTCTCTCAAATAAATACAATCTTTAAAAATTTTAAAAATAATAAAAATGCAAGTGGGATCATGTTGCTCTTTTGGTTGGGTACTTCCAGTTGTATCTTGCTGTTGCTCCTAAGCAGACTGACGTGGTGCTCACCCCCAGGTTACCGCCTTCCTCTGCGGAGCCTTCACCTTGCACCTTAACTTCTCCTTGTGTGTTTTGCTTTCGTCATGCCCATTTTTCTTTTTTCCTCAAATACACCATGCTGTCTCTTGCTTCTAGACCTTCACAGTGCTGTTCTCCAGTTGAGTAGCCTCATTGCTGCTTTCTCATTTAGCGTAAATTTTTATAGGGATCACTCCCAGGTGTCTGTCAGATGTGAGGTCTCTGCTGGGGCATAACTGTCACTGCCTCTGGGGATGCTCTATCTGACCTGCAGGGGAGGCTGGCCACCCAAGACCATGTGGTCTCATAGCTCCTGGGACCCACTCATCATCATGTGCCTTGCACTTAACTGCAGGTTTTGTCTGCTTGTCTGCCTAACCTGCTGGGATGGCAGCCTCCTACAGGCAGTGACCCTGGCACACGCACCTCTCGGTCCTCACTATCGCACAGAGCTTGGTGCATGGAATGTAACAGTGAATATTTGCCGGCCAATTGGCTGAGCGAATATGGGAAGGGAATTGAGGAAAACTTCACTTAAAGACAAGAGGGAAGATGCCAAAGTCATGCTGTATATCCACGGAGGGCAGTTCCTTGTGACTACCAGGAAGTGTGGGATACCATGTTGAGTGCCCGGAGTTGGTGCTCCTGTTGGAGGAGAATCAGGGTACTTCTGGAGTCAAATAAACCATCTGAGCATTGCTCATCACTGGCGAAGGGGTTTGCCCTAGAGATGCCACACAGAGGTTACTGGTTCATCTTACCTTGGCTTTGAATCGAGACTTAGCATGTTGTCACCCACCCTTGCCTCTCCCATCCCTCGTGCAACCCAAAACACACACACACACACACACACACACACAACCCTGACTTACAAAGTATTTTTAAGGAAACTTTTAGAAATTTAAATACTGATAAAGTATTTATCATACATCATTTACATAATGTAAAACCTACCACAACCGTGTCTAAGTGTACATCTCAACAGGGTTAAGTTCATTCGCATTGTGGTGCAACCATCATCATCATCCATCTCCAGAACTCTTTTTATTTGCAAAACTGAAACTCTGTACCCACTGAACAATTACTCCCCATTCTCCCCCCACCCTCACTCCAGCCCCTGGCAACAATCATTCTACTTTCTGTCTCTGTGGGTTTGACTATTCTAGGTACCTCATGCAATTAGAATCATACAGTATTTGTCTTGTTGTGACAAGGTCATTTCACTTAGCATAATGTCCTCAAGGTTCAGCCATATTGAAGCATGTGTCAGAATTCCCTTCCTTTTTAAGACTGAATAATATTCCATTGCATGGATGTACCATATTTTGTTTATCCTCCATTGATGGACTCTTGAGTCACTTCCACATTTTTGCTATTATAAATGATATGCTATGAACATGGGTATATAAATATCTCTTTTAGATTCTGCTTCTGATTCTTTTGGGTATATACTAGAGGAATTGCTGAATCATGTGGTAATTCTATGTTAAATTTTTTGAGGAATTGTGTTACTGTTTTCCATAACAGCTATACCGCCATTTTACATTCCCACCAAAAGTGACAAGGGTTCCAGTTTCCCCACATCACTGACTCCTAAGGTTTTGATGGGTTTTGTAGACTTTTACTGAATGTTTCTTGGTGGAGGTTGGAGGGAGGTGGTTACATGCATACCATACCACAAATGTTTCTAAAAATGTTCTTTTAGCATCTCTCTCTCTCTCCCTGGCATTCTGCTTCCGACAGCAGATGGCTCCTCTTTCCTCACTGTCTTTCTCACCAACAGGGACTCCCTGTTAGTCATATCATCCTTTTCATTATTTATTGTTTCAAAGTATTTTTTGCTGGCTTTTAAAAAGAGATTTTGTTTTTTTAGAGCAATTTAAGATTCACAACAAAATTGTGAAGAATGTACAGAGAATCCCTGTATACCTCCTGTCCCCCCCATATGTGTAGCCTCCTCCACCAGCAACAACCCCCCAGCAGAGGGGTGCATTTGTTACAATTGATGAACCTACATGGACACACCATAATTTTCCAAAGTCCACAGTTTACATCACAGCTCCCTCTTGGTGTTATATATTCCATGGGTTTGGACAAATGTAACAACAAATATCCATCATAGTAATATCACACACAATATTTTCAATGCCCTAAAAGTTCTCTGTGCAAAAGTGCTTTTTGATTAGGTATTAGCTCATGGGGTTCAACACTAAAAACGTTCACAAGTCTCCCTCCCAGACAGTCCCACAGCCATCCAGTTCCGGCCCCCAGAGTCCACCCATATGATACTTTCTTAGGTACATATTTGGAGATATTTTGTATGCATCATGTAGGGGAGCACATTGATGAGGGGTAAGGTGAAGCACGAAATATAAAAGTAATAACAGGTTGGCACCAAAAACAGAACTGAAAGTACACATACAGGGAAAAGTCAGGTAGGTCTGGTTAACACCAGCTGAGCTCATGAGATATAATGGAAAGTAACCACCTGGTTCTTTGCATGATTTGGACCACGGAAGCACAATGTAGATTGCACACATCTGGAAGAAAAGCAGTTTGCATTACAGCAATCACTAAGGTAGGACCATAGGACTGTCTGGGGGTGGGGCTGTGGTTCAAGACCCCTAAAGTTGATCTTGAGTAGATTTCTGGGCAGACTCAACAGAGGGGACCAAGACAATATGGGGTTTGGTGTTCGGACAAATATATAAATCCAAGTGTGCATTTTGAGACATCTGGAGCCCTGCAGACCTGCTTGTTTTTTCACTGATCCAATCACTTGTCAATGCGAACACAGTTTTAGAAGTGTTTCCTCTTCTTTTGCCTGCACATTTCACTTGGAGGACGGGTTCTGGCCAGGTCAGGAGTGGATCACTCCTTTGGCTGTGCTTGTAAAAATCTGTTCTCTTCTTCTTCTGTGGTGCATGTTTAGTGCTAGTCCTTCCAAGAAATGAGGCCATAGACTTGTTTTCACCAGTGGAACATGAGAGGAGGTGACATTGCCTTCCACAGACTGGAGTTGTTCCCCTGGGACAACTTTATTGCATGGAAGACAAACACTGCTCAGAAAGGACCCTGTTCTTAACCTTTGTACCCTACTGTCTTCCTTTGGTTGACTCTACAAATCATATCCACCATTACAGAATAAGGATTTCTTCTTTATTCCATTGTTGAGGGTATTCAAGAAAGTGCCCCTATGGGCAATCTTCAAACTTCTGGGCAATAGCTCCATTGGTGGGGTAGGACTGTAGCTTGGGCCTGCGTCTTGGACCCTCTTATGTTTATTTAGAAATATCCCTCTCCTTCTCACAGGGACCACTCAGGTATTCATAGTTCATATTAGCACATGCGGTGCCAGTTTCTGGTAGGTCTTGAGAAGTACCGGTAGCATATTCTAACTCAGGATTAAACAAAATTGCACAACCCTGAATTTACATGTTATCACATGAATCCTTCACTGAATATTGACTCTAGCTGTAGGGCAGTGGGGTCTGTGTGTTGCCATGTGGTGTGACTGGTTCAGATCATCTCACTGCCTCCATCCCAGTCCTAGCCTCTACCCCAGTTCCTGCTACCTCTCTGTATCTCTCACCCATTGGTCAGATGAAGCCCATCTTACTGTAGGTCATCATCATTAGGATGTGTGTTGAACAATAACCAAAACCCAAATAGAATGTCTCAGACCTTCCCTCTGATTAAAAAGAATATTCTTTAAAAAATTTATTTTATTTTTATTACTAGTTTCAGGGGTAGAATTTAGTGATTCATCAGTTGCATATAACACCCAGTGCTCATTACGTCAAGTGCCCTCTTTAATGCCCATCACCCTGTTACCCCGTCCACCCCCCACCTCCCCTCCAGCAACCCTTGGTTTGTCCTAGAGTTCAGCATCTCTTACGGTTTGCTTCCCTCTCAATTTTCATCTTATTTTTCCTTCCCTTCCCCTATAATCCTCTGTTTTGTTTCTTAAATTCCACATATGAGTGAAAGGATGGTATTTGCCTTTCTGTGACTTATTTTGCTTAACATAATACCCTCAAGTTCCATCCACGTTGTGGCAAATGGCAAGATTTCATTCTTAAAAAGAGTATTCTAATAATATTTTAGGACCAGGACCAACAATGCAGAAGTGTTGTATTTATTAATGTATACACATGCATTGAATGTATTTTTTCCGACTTTCAAATTTAACAAAATGGATAGAACTGTGAATAAATATGCATGCTTTCCATGAATTCAAGCTTCTGGCCAAAGTATTTAAGGGGGAAAGACATTGAGGAGTGCTCCTTTGGCACGTGAAGGACAGAGTAATTAATTCTGGGGGCAGGGTAGTGGAGGGGGGTGTGTTTTCAGCACTAGACTGTGAGAGAATGTTCCTTTTTTTTTTAGATTTATTTATTTTATCTCTCAAATAAGAGGGAGAGAATGAAAGCCCAATGCTGGGCTTAATCTCACGACCCTGAGATCCTGACCTGAGCCGAAATCAAGAGGTGGACGCTCAACCGACTGAGCCACCCAGGCACCCGAGAGAATGTTTCTGAAGCAGAGGTCAGGTGACAACATCTTCTTCAGTATCTTCAGAGGTCACTGAGTTAAACTGGCTTGACAACACCCTTTCATGAGTTTTGGTCCCATTGTCAAGTTTTGTAGGTCTATTCTTGGTGACCTCCTTCTGTACTCTATGCAGAAACAGGGGACTAAGGTCACCATTGCCCTCTATTTTCTTTGAATTAAGCTCCAATCAGACATCAGTGAAGTTAGGAAACTGATACTTGTAAGATTCCAGAAAGAAAACCCATGGGGTAAAATGAGGAATCTTTAATTTTTTCAGTGACATTTGGCCAGACTGGTTACTTTGTCACGACATGATCGGGATCCTCTTTTATTCTTCCTGTGAAAATCTGTGTACTTTGGGATTCGGAGTCACATGAATCTTTGCCTGGCAGAAATGTAAATGTTTTGAGAAGGCTGTGTCTTTGTGATTTTGAGCCACTGCAGAAACTGAGGGATCTGTGGAGGAAGGATGGACGATGCATGCTGGTGCTCTGGGCAATTTCTAACTCTGATGAGACACAGATACCTCCCTCCCTCTTCCACATGCACATCTTCTGTCACCTTCAGAAGACACCAGGCTTATGGGGGCCATGGAGAGAATGTTCCCTTCTCCCTGATTCCGGCCCACTATGTCAAGGGACTGAGGAGCTAGCAGAGAGCCTCAGTTTAAACCCAAACAATGGTTTACACCATTATAACATCTTCACTCCTTTTTGGGTGGGCTAGGGACCATCTGAGGTGATCTTGGGCTCCTTTGTGAATTTTGAGCTGCATATCTGACCCCCATGGAGAGCCCATACGTATCCTCAGAATAGGGCCCTCCATCTGTCAGATCCCTGTGACTAAGAAGGAGGAAAAGAACCAAGAGAACTGAACTTAACTTGGGGGTTGTCAGATGGTTGGGTATGACTCTTTTTCTTGTTCTGCAACCCAGCAGGTCCACCTGAATGCCCACGGACTGCACCAGGTTGAGGTTACACCCTTGGCCGGTGTTGTTCACAGCATGTAGACACACACTGGGGAGGTATGAGCTGCTGGATGGAGCCCTGGACTTGGTGGCAGGAGACCAGGTCCAGCTCTGCCCCCTGTTAGCTCTGTGGCTTTTGGCAAATTGTTTCTCATCTCCAAGGGGTGGTTGTGTCACAGTACTGTCCACGTCATTGAGCTGTGGTGAGGTTCAAGTGAGAATGATGATTGAGAATAGAAGACCACTTTGAGGGTTAGGGTCGGTTCTCAGGGCTAAAGCATCATGGCCATATAGGAAAGTTGAGCGGGATTAGGTCTTGTCCAGAAATGTGAAAACCCAGATAATCACAGACTTTGGGTGTGTTAGAGCTGGATGGAAATGTAGCAAATATTGACTCTAACTCTTCCATTGGACAGATGAGGAAATTGAGTCTCAGAGAAGGGAAGTCCCTTTAAGGGTTGTCTTGGGCTATTTGAACAGCCCAGGAGAGGCCCTGGAGAGACCTGGACCCCATAGTGGGGCCACATCCCTTGCAGTGAGATGGCTCCAGGGGTCCAGGGACTCTTACTTTGCAGATGAAGAGCATAAAAGCACCTTGCCATGCCAAGGGAATGGAAAGTCCTGCTAATTCAAATAGTAGAACTGATGGTCTGAAAGACAGATGGCAGAGCTGGAAGGTCTGACCCTTACACAAGGAACAAAGGCCAAGAAAGTGGACCAAGGAGGAGATCTAGAGCATTCTACTGTTTTTACTCATTCTGAGAAGTCCCTTGACCTTGTGAGCACAGGTAAGCCTTGGCCAACTTTTCCATGTGCAAGAGCAGCCTGAGGCTCAAACGTGACTGGTAATGGTGGCCCCTCTGGGTTGGGTGGGGGTACATTGGGAAGCTGTGACTCAGAGCCACTGCCTGCTGGAGGCCTCTTTCTTCACAACAAATTGCTCTGGTGGAGAATTATAGGTGTAGACAAGCCTAACCTTAAAGGCTACAACTTTACAGGGCATGAATAAAGGCTGATGCATGATGCCTACTAACAAAATGAGGGGTAGGACAAGCTCTTGGCCTCACCCAGAGAGGCCTTGACATGTTCAGCGGGGTCAGCACTGCCCATGTTGCTCAGGATGGAGGAGGCAGCATGTGGGAGACAGCAGCCAGTGAGAAACCCAGGTGCTAGCTCAGAAGAACAGAAGCCTCTTCTTTCCGAAGACTCGGATACATGGTTTGAGACAACTGACATCTGCAGCTCCAGTCAGCCAAGGACAACTGGGGAGGACAGCTGTGTCTCGCTACCTCTGGAATGTTGGCAACACCGGCCTCAGGAGGAAAATAATCTCCCACTCTCTCACTCTCCGAGCCACCCCCTACGAACCCACCAGCTCTGTGATCCTTTCTAGCAAGATGTGTCTGTGTGTGGCACTGTTCCCCTTGACATTGATGGCACTTCTTCCTGTCGTCAGACCTACACAGTGAATTATAGCAGAACATGAGCCCTAGTGTCTTTCTTGGAAGAAAGCTATTCCTCCCTTCATTTCTCTCGTTCACTGGCCATAGTGTGGGGCCTAATTGAAGAGATGGAGAAGTGCCTGAGAAACAGACCCCAATCGAGGACCAGGGCTGCAGGGGCCTGTGTGGGAGGAGGAGGGAGAAGGCGGCCCTCCATTTTCCTTGGACTTGCAATCTGATGGATTCAAGGAATCTCACCGGGCTGAGAAACCATAGGGGGAGGTCCGCTGTCACTTACGTACTTGCTGGGAAAATGGGGACCTGGGAGACGTAGTGCAGAAGGCTCTGCGTTTTGCTCCGAAACATGGACTGTTAAGGGAATGGCCGTGCTCTCTCCAGAAGCAGCCCTCACACGGGCCTGGAAGGATCTGGAACTGCTGTAGAGCTGCTTTTCCAGAAGGACTGAGCTGTCCTTGGCTCATGTCAGTGAGGGCAGTCTACTTAGACCCTCTGAAATGGGGTCAGTTTGGGGAGTTGAGTCAGAGGGAATGCCATTTCTCACCCTGGAGTGGGGCCAGGACACAGGGGTGGACTTTTCTAAAAATAAGCCATTCATGTTTGGACACCATGCTTCTGTCTCCTCAGAGACCTGGCACTCAGTGCCAGGCTGACTTCTGTGGCGGCCCGCACATGGAGGCCAGGGACTGGCTCGGGAGAGAGAAGGCTCTCTGGACTCCTTTTTGGCCAGGTTGCATGCAGTGGAGGTGATGCTTGGCGATGAGTCTCACCATCACAGCCTGGACGTCAGCCAAGTGGGAGGAAGAGCCCAGAAACACACTCTGCTCAGGCTGAGGGCCCCTCCAAGGGAGTCAGTGAGGTCTACTCCCCCAGGGGCTGTCTCTCCAGGCCCTTTGCTGGCTCCCTGCTTATAGAAGCTAAGGCATCTCCCCCAGTCTGGGCCCCTCGAACCCTGCCACTCCTCCTCATCTATGTAGGTAGGAGGTTGGGAGATGTGAGCAGCTTTATCCTCATGAAAAGAACATTGCTACTATTGTTTACATGAAAAGGTGAAGTGTACTCATTACTTTAAAAAAATCAGATATTAAAAAGAAAAGTATAAAGAAGAAATTAAGAAATTACCTGCGATCACTCTCCTTCCACAACTTTCTAGAGAAAATAGATGTATTTTTCTACACAAATATGCACACTTAGCTGAATATATTTTCCTTTTATAAGAATGGGTTTAAGTCAACATTTTCCAGCCAATTTTCTTACTTAGGAATACATCATGACTACTTTCTACAGCCACAATTATAGATCTACATAATAATTTTAGTAGCTGCATAGAGAGGAATCATCATTTAACCTAAGGGTTGGCTGACTTTCTGTCAAGGACTAGATGGTAAACATCTTCAGTTCTGTGGGCCAGATGTCTCTATTGCAACTACTCAGCCCTGCAGATGATAGCTCCAAAATGGTCAAAGAGAATGTGTAGACGATGTAATCAACAAGTGTGGTTATGTTCCAATAAAACTTTATTTACAAAGATAGGTCCTCAACTGGTTTTGGCATTATATGCGCTTGTACGTGCGCGTGCGCGTGTGTGTGTGTGTGTTAAAATCCGGCATGTGTATGTATGTGACTGTGTATGTCACACACATATATGGTCACATAAATACATGCACACAAGATTCTTGCACACACCCCCACACAGGATCCAGACACACACACGTCCTTGTCTGATGGCATCCATAGGATAAATTATCGGATGCATTTTTCTGTGATCTCAGAGGGAGGCTTGCAAACCAACTGCGGACCCTGTTAGCTCTCATGAGCCTCATCTCTTACTTCTCTAAGAAATGCATGCATTGAGAAAGAGTCTGTTTCCGGTCTCCTGGGCAGGGACTATGCTACCATTAGAGGACTCCCCTCCAAGAAGGGCCTCCCCGAGAGCTCCGTTTCAGATGGCTGTCAGCTGTGTGGGTGGCTTCCCAAGGAGAGAAGTTGACTCCCTCCAGGACAGTGCTATCATGGGGATTTGGGCACATGCTGGAGTCTGTCCAGGTGTCCAGCCCTGCAGCCCACCTGTTCTTCGAGAGACATGTATGGGCACATGCTTTTTCTAGAATACCCCTTAGAAGCAAGGGACCAGATAGAAAAGACTGAGGACAGTCTCTGCTTTCCAAGGATTTTTTCTTCTGTAGGAGAAGCAGAGGCCGGCCCGAGAAGCAGCATTCCAGGAGACCCAGTGCGAAGGGGTCCGAGGTGGCATCCTGCCCACAGGGTATGCTGCTACCTTCACTGACTTCTATGAGGCCGGGGTCCTCAGGAGCAGCATGGCAGGAGCTTGGAGCAGCTGGTCACAAAAGAGTCATGCTGGCAGAAGAAAGCTCAGAGTTCTGCAGGGAGAGAAGGGCATGTGTTGGCAAAAAAGGAGAAGGAGCAGTTCCAAAGGTGCAGTGAGAGGAGACAGAGGGAGAGGGCTTCAGGGCCAGGCGGGCTCGCTTTCACTGCTTCAGGCTGCAGGCCAGCCCCTGAGCTTCTCTGGGTCTTGGACTCCTTGTCTGTATTGCAAGGGCTCGCCTTCTATCTGATTCTGTGAGGAGCATGAGTAAACCATGCAGGTAGAAAAGGGTGCACACGCTTGTGCAAATGTGCACATGCATACACGTGCATGTTTATGGACATACACACACATTGTGTGTGTGTGTGTGTAGCAAAAATGCAGTCCTTTCCATTTATGATCGACCACCATGAAGCAGGCTTGCCAGTCCTTGGGGATCTTGTGTGCCCGACCCACCTGTGATGACCTGTGACATGGGGACAGGTGCTTGGTGGCCTGGAGCTGAGCCCAGAGAAGTGGGGTGTGGGGCTGATGGGGTCTTTGCACACAGTTCAGTTCTTCCTGGGAGCCACTGGGCCCAGCTTTGAAGGCCTCCAGGGACCATTCCAAATAGAACTCATGGCTTGTTCCGTTTGAAAGTCTGAGAAGCTGCCCTTGAAGGTTTAGATCAACTTGTGTGATATTTGCCCTTGAGAAGTGGGAAAACAGTGTCTGAGGATCTGGTGATTTACAGTAAATCCTTCACGGAATGAAAGGGGGGCCAGACCCCAGTGGGATGTGGGGTTCTGTGCTCCTGACAATCTCTGCAGGCTTCCTCCCGTACCTGTGTACTCCTTGTCTCCATGTTTTGCTGGAAGCGAATGAATTATGTTCCCCCTCGCGGGGCTTGTCAATTGTTTTGGCTTTCAGTTCTGAAAAGGAAAAATGCCTCCCTGGGCCTGCACTGTTGTCCTTGTCATGTGGGGACCAACATCTGCATTGCTGCTCGACTAGGTAGCAAGAAGCTTTTTGGCAAAGGATAATTGATTCTTCAATGTCATCAAGGACGATTTATTAATGTTGTCCATGTTGTCCCAGATTGTAGGATTTCCATCTTTTTAAAGCCTGAGTAACATTGCACTGTATTGTATATACCACACTTTCTTTATCTATTCATCTGTTGAACATTTTCGTTGTTTGAATATCTTGGCTATTGGGAATAATGCTGCAATGAACATAGGAGTGTGGATATCGCTTCAAGATCTTGATTTTGGGGCGCCTGGGTGTCTCAGTCGGTTCAGTGTCTGGCTTTTGGTTTTGGCTCAGGTCATGACCTCAGGGTCGTGAGATCGAGCCCCATGTTGGGCTCCATGCTCCGTGGGGAGTCTGCTTGAGATTCTTTCCCTCTGCCCCTCTCCCCACACTCTCTCCACCTCACCTCTCAAATAAATAAATAAATCTTTAAAAAAACAGATCTTGATTTCAATTCTCGTATGTATACCCAGAAGTAGAATTGCTGGATCATAGAGTAGTTCTATTTTTAATTTTCTGGGGAGCCTCCATACTGTTTTCCATAGTGGCTGCATCAGTCCACATTCCTACCAACAGTGCGGAAGGGTTCCCTTTTCTCCACAACCTCCCTAAGACTTGTCTTTTTTTAATTTTAATTTTTTTTATAATAGTCATCTGTCAGGATGTGTGAGGAAATATCTCATTGTGGTTTTGATTTGCATTTCCCTGATGATGAGTTATGTTGAACATTTTCTTTTTTTTTATTTTAAAGATTTTATTTATTTATTTGTCAGAGAGAGAGAGAGAGAGCATAAGCAAGGGGAGCAGCAGACAGAGGGAGAAGCAAACTCCCTGCTGAGCAGGGAGCCCGATGTAGGACTGGATCCCAGGACCCCGGGATCATGACCTGAGCCGAAGGTAGATGCTTAACTGACTGAGCCACCCAGACATCCGATGTTGAGCATTTTCTCATGTACCTGTGATTAGCTCTATTTTAGATGGGGGGAAACTGAAGCCCAGATTGGTTAAGAGGGACCCTTCCCAGGGTTGCACTGTCAATGAATGATAGAGCTGAAATTCGAATGTGACCGGAGAGTCTGGCAATGTCACCATTACACTATGCTGTGTGCCCCCATCCCAATGCCCCCTGCTATAGGCTTATTGTGTCCCCCCAAATTTGTACGTTGAAATCCTAACGCCCAATGTGATGTCATTGGGAGGTGGGGCCTTTGGGAGATGCTTAGGTCACGAGGGTGGAGCCCTCATGAGTGGAATTAGTGTTCTTGTAAAAGAGACCCCACAGAACTCCTGAGCCCTTCCATCATGTGAGCACATAGCGAGCAGTTTGCGGTCTGCAACCCGGAAAAAGGTTCTCATCAGAACCTGACCATGCTGGCACCTTGATCTTGGACTTCCAGCCTCCAGAACTGTGAGAAATGAATGTCTGTTGTTAGCCCTCACGGATTAAGACACCCCCCTGAGTAATTAGGCCAGTCAACAGGCCAGTTAGCTGGACCAGGAAGGGCGGGGGTGGGGGGAGGAAGCAGTTAAATTCAGGCTGAGTCTTGAAGAGGGGGCAGGAGCAAGTGGGAATGACAAGAGGGAAAGGTGGAGGGAGAGAGGCTGATCGGGATGGCAAGTGGGGAGGGAGGTGCTGGTGAAGGGCATCGGGGATGAGGCTGGAGAGAAGCAGGGCCAATGTTTTGGAGAATGACGTGGTGGGCTGGTGTCCTGGAAAGGCGTTAAGCTTGACCGAGAGCACGCTTGAGTCCTGGGCTTATGGATGGGCCATGGTGTTCCCTAGGAAGGCTGGTGGCACAGCTCTAAAGGGGCCTCAGAGTGAGGCAGGCAGTAGGACTGGATCTGGAACCAATCTGAGTCTCCAGGGGGCTGCTTGGAGGATCCAGAGGAAGCTGACACAGGGCCACGTTCTGAAGGGAGTCAGCCCATTGGAGAGCTGGATGCAATGGACGCCCTCTTGCTCACATCATGGAAGCCATTCACATGACCCCAGGCTGCCATGTGGGGAATGAGTGCATGAATGTAGTAGAGCCGTTAGGAGGTTCCTTCACTGCTCCAGGGGCGAGGTGTTGATGATGAGATGGCCACAACATTCGCAACAGATGGCGATGATAAAGCCATCCTCGCTGATGTCAGGAGTGAGAGGGCAAGAGGGTAGTCAAGGATGACTGGGATGCTTTGCTCTGAATAGGAGTGTTGTTTACTGAAGTAAGGAATGAGGGCCCATATGAGTCTGACACTCCAGAGTGACATCGAGGCTAGAGATACAAATCTGAGGACCATTAGGAAGAAATGACGTTGCAGGTGACAGAGTGAGAGCACTTGGCCCCAGGTTTGGTCCCCTGGCTCTAGATGACTCTTCTGAGGATTTTTTGCTACAAAGGACCAGAAAAATGGGGGGTGTGGTGGTTTGAATTGTGTCCCCTGCAAAGATGTTGAAGTCTTAAGCCCCAGTACCCACGGATGTGACCTTATTTGGAAATAAGGTCTTTGGAGATGAGGTCATTAGGACAGGTGCTAATCCAGTATGACTGGTGTTCTTAAAAAAGGGGTTTGGACATAGAGACAGACACAGAGAGAAGATGATGTGAAGAGACACAGGGAAGTGACGGCCATGGACAAGCCAAGGAGAGCCTGGAAAAGCTTCTCCCTCCCAGTCCTTAGAAGGAACCCACCCTGCTGACACCTTGATCTTGGACTTCTGGCCTCCGGATCTGTGACAATAAACTGCTGTGGTTCAAGTGGTCCAGTCTGTGGTACTTTTTTACAGCAACCCTAGCAACTACCACTGGGATGTAGCTGAGACAGACATGGGGTTTATTGCAGGTCTTTTAAGAGGGGAGATGGAACAATATGCTTATAGGAAAATGGGAGTGATCTGGGGTTGAGAGAAAATTGGGGATGTGGGTGAGCGAAGGGATGGGTCTCTGAAAAGACAAGTTCTGTGTGTCTTGGGCCTTTGCACATGTGGCCCCCAGAATCTGTCCACCTGCCCAGGCCTCACTGGATGGGCCACCTCTCTAGGGGGCCTGGAACTGCCTGCTGTACACCAGGCACACTCACCATTTCCCCATCAATGCGCTTTCCACCCACTGCCCAGTGCTCTGGGAGGGACCAGGACTCGGAATGCTAAGCCCCCACAGAGTCCAGCCACAGGAGGGGCTCTGTGGAACATGCTTTCCACAGATGAATGTGAAGTCCTTCTGGAATGTTTTTGTCCACATGGCACTGGTTTTAGAACTCATTTTGGAAATTGGTCCTGGCACGCTCCTGCCTCTCCAGACCAACACTGGTTTTGTCCTGTGTTTATTCAGTACTTTGGGGGGTTATAAATCTGGAGACAGCTCCACCAGGAACTATTAACTGGGGCCAACCCTGTGAACTGTGTAACCTTGGGCAAGCTACTTAACCTCCATGACCCTTGGTTTTTCCATTAGTCAAATGGGGCAAAGAACTGCCCTTTCTCTGCCTCACGGATGTGGATGTGGTGGCTCCAGCTATGTTCTGAAGCAGAAACTTGGGTGTGTGGATTCATGATTGTGTGTGGGCTCTAAATTAAAGGCACAATCAGTGGGTTTCTCGGAGAAGAGCTGGTGTGTATACGTGTAAAGAGGGGGCAGATTTAGTCACTCAGTACTCTTTATTTAGAACTCTGAGTTTTTAAAAATTTTTAATTAAAGAAAATTGAATTGTGGCAAAATACACGACATTGACCATCTTAACCATTTCTAAGCATACAGTTCAATGGCTTTAAGTACCTCACATTGCGGTGCCATCATACCCCCGTCCACGACTGAAACTCTGTCCCCATTAAGTAGTGGGTCCCCATTCTACCACTTCCCCCTCAGCCCCTGGCAACCACCATTTCTTTCTTCCTTCCTTCCTTCCTTCCTTCCTTCCTTCCTTCCTTCCTTCCTTCCTTTTTCTCTTTCTTTCTTTCTTTCTTTCTTTCTTTCTTTCTTTCTTTCTTTCCTCTTCTTTCTTAATATTTTATTTATTTATTTTAGAGAGAGAGAGAGAGCATGCAAGCAGGAGAGGGGAAGAGGGGGAGAGAGAGGGACAGGGAGAGAATCTCAAGCAGATTCCCCACTGAATGCCAAGCCTGACTCGGGGCTCCATCTCACAACCTTGAGATCATGACCTGAGCCGAAACCAAGAGTCAGAGGCTTAACTGACTAAGCCACCCAGGCGCCCCTCCACCATTCTACTTTCTGTCTCTATGAATTTGATTACCCTAGGGACCTTGTATGAGTGGACTCATATGGAACTTGTCCTTCTGAGACCAGCTTATTTCACTTAGCGTAATGTTCATCCATGTTGTAGGCTGGGTCAGAATTTTCCTCCTTTTTAAGGCTGCATAATATTCCATTGTATGGATGTACCATAGTTAGTTTATCCGTTCATCCATCAATGGACATTTGCTTTCACCCCTTGGGTGATATGAATAATGCTGCTATGAATATGAATTAGCCATTAGAAATCTGAGTTTTATGTTACGGCTTGACCTACGTATACCCCTCATCGTCCATCCAAGGATTCTGGAGTACATAGTTGGATTCAGCTCAGTGTACAGGAAACCTGGACTCATCTGGGCTGTAACTCTTGCATGGTCTGTGCTTTTAACTTCTTCTTCTTCTTTTTTTTTCACATTTCCATGAGGCCTTTGAAAGAATTAAACATTAGATAATTTGAAGTATTATGGTTTTGGAGTTAAGGCCACTTTGGTGTTTTTTTCCTGGAGGATCATCTGTTTTATCTCCACTTGACTTTTTTGAAATGCTGGAACTGTTCTTTGATTGAACTTGAAGCTTTTTTTCCTTTGACATTTATATGACCGAAGGTGGAAAAATAAGACCTTTGCTTATTAACAAAATGAATCAATCTCTTTCCCCCATGGGAAATTGAAAACAATTTAGAAAATAGAGTAAACTTCAGATTTTCCTGTGATATGAATTTGGTTGACCTTTCCTCGAGGTAAGATTTAAGGGAGAGCTAGCTGGGCTTGACAGACAGTGATGGAGCCAGGTGCCATCAGATTTCACCCTTGGTTGCCATGCTCTTTCCAACTGGAAGTGCGTTGCTCCCACACACTTGTCTGCAGAGAGAGCAAAGCTGAGGCCCAGAGAGGTCCTGTGTATTAGCAAGGGTCACCCAGGGAGCTAGTGACCGAGGGAAAGTAGAGCTCAACCCAGACGCCTTTGTTAAGTGGCAGGGGACACCTGTTCCAAATAGTAAATTCTCAGAGGCAGTGGCGGTTTGTTGTTTGGTATCTTTCTTCCTTTTTACTTGTATGTGCCAGATGTGTTTGGGGAAATTCCCCATTAGACCAGCACATAGTTAACACCTCCTTTGTCTGACCGTGTCACATGTTCCCCCCTCTGGAGCTCGTGGGGGCCTGGAGTTTCCAGCCAGCTTGACCTGGAGCCACCGCCTGTGGCACGGTGTTGGTGGCCAGCGTTAGGGAGGCCTGCCTGCCCTGTGCCTGTCCTGCCCAGGAGTGGGAAGTAGAGAATAAACAAAGCAAAGACACTGTGTTGGAAACAGGACTGCAGAACTGAGAAGATACTTAGAAAAATGGCCTGGGTCCAGCTCCTACTCTCTCCAAATATGCCAGGAATGCTGGGCGCAGAGGAAGGGGACAAAGCATTGGAAAGAGCAGCCCATGACCAGGGCACACTCCAGCTAGTCTAGTGAACAAAGCAAAAGGACACTCCTTGGCCCCAAGTAGAAGTGTATTAGAACTCAAAAACAAGTGTTGCTAATATTGTGTTCCTACTGGACAAACATCTCTAAAAACAAATCTCTTAGTCTTCTAAGCATCTCTGTTTTGGGTGAGGAAGCAACTCAGAGGACCCTTGAGAGAACAGGTTCGTTTAAGCTTATACAGGGAGTGAGCAGGCCTGAGGTAGAACTCTCCCTTTTCCCACTTGGGTACCGAGTGAACTGTTTGGCGCCAGGGATTAGTTTCCCAGTTTGAGCCGAAGATCAGATCCTGACAGAGGACAGAAGGTCAAAGCGTACACCAGTGAGGGAGGAAAACAAAACAAAAACAGGAAGTGGCCAGCTCCGGGATTTTCCATGGGAAGGCTGGGAAACATGTCCGGATATAAAGAGAAAAAGGAAGAAAATGGGCACCTCTGAATCTTCTGGAAGTTGCTTGAGATGTTGTGAAACCTGGTTCTCAGGAGGAGCCAGCTTGATGGAAGCGTGGTGGGGGACCAGGACACCTAGGTGGGAGCCCGAGCCCTGGATCACATCAACTCCTCCTTGGCTGATGACCAGATCTTTCATTGCCTCTGTTCTCCTTTTGGAAGGATAGTTTGTTATCTTTTGGGTCCCTTGGAGAGGCGTGTTCATGTGTGCCCTAATGCTGATGCGTGAAAAGGGGTCTGTAAGCCAGAAAACCCGCCTCTGAGCAGGAGTCCACAGGGGTATTTCTGATGTATAGGGGCATACAGTATTTACAGCTAATGTCACACAAATGGAAAAACACCTGCCTCTCACTTGTAGGACTAACTGACTCAGTCCTTTTGCTACCAGAATTTGGAAAGGGCAAGGTCAGAGAGGGGGCTGGGCAAAGCTGAGGGAGGCTGTTCTGCTGTCTTTTCTCAGCTTCAATTCTGTCCCTCCCTGCTTGTCCTAATCAGGACAGGAGCAGACTCCCCCATAGAGAACTGCTCTGTCATCGCTCCACCTCTCTGCCTTCTCAGAATGGGTGACGGTCTGTTGGGGGCAAGGGGAGTAACGGGTTCTGCGTGAAGGTCCAACAGAGAGGAAAGACTCCTTGTTGTTGTTTGTAAATCTCATCTTTTGTACAAGAGCAGAGGACAAATGCCCTGGATCGGGATCCCATGCTCTGTGCAGTGGCCACCCCTTCCCTCGCAGGGCCTGACTTGGTATCTTCCTCAACTGCTTCTTAATTTGAACTGAAGAGGTTCTTTGCCAACAATGGAAGGGGGAAAAAAATCCCCAGTCCTTCCTGGCCATGTTCTGTCTTGAGATCTTGTTTCAGTCCCTAGTTAATCAAGGAATCAGAATCTTATGTAAAAAAAGAAGAATGTGCCAGCGTGTTTTCTAACACCCTACATGCAAATGAACCAGTAAAGTATATTGTGGGCAGCCACCAGAGGTCAAAGGTCAACCTCCACGTTTGTTTGACAATTATTTTGCTCAAACGGTGAGCAGGACTGCAGGAAATGAGATGCAGCAACTTCAATTCATGTGTGAAAGTTTCCAATTAAGAATTCAAAGAACTTGTTGTTTAGTGAAAAAGTGAAACAAATTCCCTTTATGTGTTTCCCCACTTCCTTGGTGGTCCCTGGCTAAGAGCTGGATCTGCAGGAATATGGCTCTCAGTTCACCTGATAACAGGGGGAGTGTGGCAAGTGATTATATGACCAGAAGCAAAACCTGAAGTAAGGGGAAGGTAGTTGATCAGATCCTCTAGTTTCAGGTTGGCAAACTACTGCCTGGGCCAAATATGGCCCACAGCCTATTTTTGTAAATAAAGTTTTATTGAAACACGGCCACGTCCATTTATTCCTTGACTCTCTGTGACTGCTTTCCACAGTTCGGGGGACAAGAGAGTTGTATAAGGGAGTTGAATAATTGGCAAAGCCAAAATATTTACTTTCTGTAAAATCCCCTTACAGAAGGGGCTCCTGGGTGGCACAGCGGTTAAGCGTCTGCCTTCGGCTCAGGGTGTGATCCCGGCGTTATGGGATCGAGCCCCACATCAGGCTCCTCTGCTATGAGCCTGCTTTTCCTCTCCCACTCCCCCCTGCTTGTGTTCCCTCTCTCGCTGGCTGTCTCTATCTCTGTCGAATAAATAAATAAAATCTTTAAAAAAAAAAATCCCCTTACAGAAAGCTTGCTGGCCCTGTACTCTAGTTCATTGGTTCTTAATTTTATTGTGTAATGGAATCCCTTTGAAAACATGATGAATGCTTTATATACACCCCCTTATAGAAAAATATATGACCTCCTGGTTAGGAATGCCTACACATAACCCTTCTACAGAGGCTGGGATCACGGTAGTACATTCTGGACCCCTCACAGGAGAAGTTTCTAATGGCCTGAAGGACACCTTCTGCACCAGTACCCACCTCCACCCGCTGTGTGGGTCCTGGTTGTGATCAAGCAAGAAAGAACCTCAGACTACAGGTCAGGGGACACAAGTCCTCTCCTGGACTCTGTCACCTGTAAGCTATGGGACGTTGGGAAAGTCACTTCACTTTCTCTGTGCCTGGGTTCTGTCATGTGTCAAATGAGAGGTCCAGAATAGATATTGAAAAAAAATTTTTTTTATTGAGGTATAATTGACATATAACATTGTATTGGTTTCAGGTATACAACATAACGATTTGATGTCAATGTATATTATAGAATGATCACCACAATAAGTCTAGTTATGATCTGTCACCTCCCAAAGTTAATTTTTAGGATTTACTCTCTTGGCAACTTGCAGATGTGCTCTGCAATATTATTGACTGCAGTCACCATGCTGTGCACTGCACCCCCATGACTCACCTATTTTATAAACGCAAGTTTGTACCTCTTGACCCCCTTCATCTGTTCCACCCACTCCTCTGGCAATCACAGCTCTGTGCTCTATATTTATGATTTTTGTTTTGTTTTGTTGCCTTGTTTTGCTTTTTAGATTTTACATCTGAGTGATATCATACCATGTGTGTCTTTCTCTGTCTGACTTATTTCACTGAATGTAATGCCCAAGGTCCACCCATGTTATCACAGATGATGAGATTTCATTTTTCATGGCCAAGTAATATTCCATTGTGTGGATATTATCTATCTATCTATCTATCTATCTATCTATCTATCTATCTATCTACCTATCATCTATCTATCTATCTGTCATCTTCTTTATCCCTTTACCCATCAACAGACACTTGGGTTGTTTCTAGAATAGATGATGTATTTAAAGATCTTTCTGGCTTTAGGTTTCTATGCTCTTCAAGGGTCTGGAACTTATTTCTGGAGCTGAGTAGTTAGGGTGTTGTGATTCATGCATTTTCAAAACATCTGAAATCTGCTTGGCCACCCAGACAGGTCTGTGTTAGTTATTTTGGTTAATTAACGTGCACTGAATTCTGGGATTTGATAACCACACTGGATATTTGGCACCTATGGGAGAAAACCCTTACATGTCCTAACCTCCAGCCAACCCTGGTCAGCCATCCTGATAAATTGAATTGCTGCACAGGGGCTGCTTAAAAGAGCACAGCTGGAGCCAGTTCAACCCATCAGAACTTAGGAGAAACATGGTAGAACCCAAGGCCTCCTGGTAGAATGGACCACAAGAACACCTTCTAAAGGTGTGTTTGTTTGTTTGTTTGTTTACTTGAGAGAGAGGGAGCACAGGTGTGAGGGGGGCAGGGGGAGAGGGAGAGAATCTCAAGCAGATTCCATGCTGAGCACAGAGTCCAACACCAGGCTCAGTCTCACGATGCTGACTGAGATCATGGCCTGAGCCACTTCAAAGTGTCAGCCACCCAACCAACGGAGCCATCCAGGCGCCCCTCACAGTAACACCTTCTACCAGAATGAATCCCTGCGCCTTCTCGGGCTGAGATGACCTGCCAGGAAAAGAGGTTTTGCTTATGTTGCTTTTGGTTTTCAAATGAAAATAAATATATATTTTCATTGCTCATAAGAATACTTCACATTTCTCGTAGATACTTTGAAGAGGTATAGAAAATATGAGGACGAAGGTAAAAATTACCCCGAAATCCAACTCTGCAGAGGTAAGCAGTGCTAACAATTGGATAAACCTTCCAGGTGTCTCTTGTATGCACACACACACCATCGACACACAATTACCTGTACGGGCTATACATGTTTTGTCTCCTCCATTCCATTTATCAAAGTGACCCATGCTAGTACTGTTCTATGGCTTTGGATATAGATTTCCAGCATGATTTTTAATGGCTGCACAGTATTTTATCCAACATACTATACCTCACTGGCTCAATCACGTCTAGGTTGTTCCAGTTGTGTGTGTGTGTGTGTATTTATTTACCACACTGTGGTGACTATCTTGTACTTACATTTTGTGCATTTTGCAGCTCATTCGGCTGAGGAGAAATTCCTAGTCTTGAAAATGAGGACTCAAAGGTTACTCATGAATAATTGCAATGCACAGGGTCAAATTGCCTCCAGAGAATGTGTGGTAACACTTTACGTCCACCGACAGTATAGGAGAGAGCCCAGTCCCCCTCTCTGGCCAACCCTGGCTGCTGTCATTGTCAATATTTAGAGTTTTGGTCAATCCAGTAGGTTAAAGTGACGTAATATTGTGGTGTTGATTTGCATTTCCTACATGAATTTTACTTCCTAATGGCACTGCCTGTGATTGAGCAGGGGAGAAATAATGACTTCATATCAGGTTCTCATTACTACGCGAGAACCTAAGCCTGACGGGAGAGCAGACATCATTCAGAGGAGCCAGGAGCCCAGCACAGAAGAGTTGGATCCTTCTTGAGGACCATACTCTTTCACTGATTTATTTACTCCTAGGCTCACTTGCAGCTACTTTTGGGCACCTGTTGAATGGCATCTGGAAGGCCACATGGTTCCGGTCATAAAGGGGCTTAGATGACAGGGAGGACATCTGGGCCGTCATTGCGAGGCTACGTGCAGGCAGAGAGCCGCCTCCCCGTGTCCCCGCTGGCAGCTTTGCTCTGGCCGTGTCCACTGATCACATCTCCCTTGGCCCCGAGTGGATCTTCCCATTTCTCTTCTCCCAGGATCGGAAGACATCAGCTTTCCTTTAGCTAATGCAACCAAGAAATCTGCTGGAAAGCTCAGAAACACCTAGTGCTCGCTGCCTGTGACCTAGTGCAGGGGTGGATCGGACAGTGGAGGGCAGCCAGGGGGGCCGACGGTGGAGCAGTCGAGCGCCTGGAGTGGCAGGTCTGTCCGGTAGCCTCCGCTGTGGCCTCAGGCCAAGATGACCGGCTGGGGCGGGAGAGGGCTGCGGCAGAGAGTCGTTCCTTCTAGGTCTGGTGCTCAGCGGTTTCCTGCCTTGCTGAAGGGCCGTTGCTCGGTGGTGATGATTCATGGCATTTGGACAGTGTGGCTGTGTTCTGAACAGGGAAGTGAAAAATAGGGCAGCCAAGGGCAGCACAGGACAGGATAGGGGCGGTCACAAGATGCGAAGCTTTACTTTGGAAAATGCAGGGGGGTGGGGGAGTCACGGTGAAGTCGGTCGTGGTGGCTCAGGCTGCATGAGTGTGGCCCTGCTTGCTCTTCTTCTGGACATCAGCTTTTCCGAGTGGCGGTCGCTAAGCTGCCCCTTGGAAGTGGCTGCTGGTCTTGGCCGAGCCGCCGTGGGTAGGAGGAAGTGGACGGGTGATTCAGTGAGTGTCAGCTTCCTCTCTGACTCAGGATTGGATCCGTTCCTTAGGGTGGTGCCAGGGGGCCCGTGTGGCTTTAGCTGGATTCTTTGAAATTGAAGTCAAAACGGAGGCTCTGCCCCTGGTGGTTGCTGGCCCTCCTTTGACCCTCTGGGATGAGTAAGGGGATTAAGCTGGATCCTGTGGCCTCCCTCCCAGCTGGGTAAGCCCTTCTGACTCGAGGCCTCCCCGTGGCTCCAGTGGGTGAAGACCAGCGAAGTGCTGAGCTGAGACCATCTCCTGGGCCTTGGCCCACATCGGGGCTGCCTCATGTTTGGGAGTTGTGTTTGGGGGAGCAGCTGGGTTCTGAGGGGCTCAGCCCCGGCAGGTGTTAGACTGATGGAGGAGGCAGTTGACCGCCCGGCGCTGCCAGCTCTCCTGAAGTCCATGTGTCCATTTAGCCCGCAGTAGGTGGGAGAGGGCTGGATGTGCAGCTGCTGCCTTCCCACGGGAAGAGTCGTGATTGGCTTTTGATTCCGGAGCACTGAGCTTTCCAAGGATCTGTCGTTAGGGAGCTGCCTAAACGGCTCTCACTGCTCTCACCTGAAACCTGTTCTAAGACACACTTCAATTATCCAGATAATTGCCTCTGCCTCAGAGTCCATAATCATAAAAGCATTGGCTCAGTAAAGACTTAAAAATTCTCTCAGAATCGCCGCAGGGGTTCTTATTCCAGTGCCCTGAGTCACCTTGGATGACAGTCTCTCCTCCAGGTCAGTTCAGTCCACCTCTCTCCCCTCCATCCCCTCCCGTTTCCATGGCCGGAGCAGAGGTCAGCTGGTCTCACTCAGGCGGGATGGCCAGCATCCAGTCACCAGGGTATTTAATGAGGACTCTATTATTAGTCACAAGCAAGAGAAGCGCAACTCAAAGCAGTTGGGGCTTCTAAAAAGGAGCTGTGTGTGACAACTGGAGACGGCGGGGGAGGGGCTCTGAGGACACCTGCAGCTGTGACCTGACCCTGCCAGGCGCTCTCTCTTTTCTCTCACATCATCTTCCAGCAAATATTGATTTTAATCTCTTTGATAAGCTTTCTCCTCATGCTAGAGAATGTGCTCGATGGCAGTTTGCTTATCACACCTCACAGTGTCACCGCCAGAGAGGGACTGAGAGTTCCAAAGTCCCGGAGAGAGGCCTCGATGGCCTTCACTGGAGTCAGGTGACCGTCACTGGCTCAATCACTGTGGCCAGGGAAGGATCTCTCAGCAGATGGCTGCTGACATTTGGACCGTATGATTGCAGGGGAGGGAGTATTTTCCAGAAGAAGGGGCTCCTATCTTAGGCAAGCAAACGATGGGCCCGCTACTCCTGGTGCTGAAGGCTCTTTTTGATGCCCAGGCTGAGGACTCAGGCCCTTGCTGCCTCCCCTCTGCCTCTCCCGGGCCAGGCAGTGAGGGACACGGCCCAGCAGAGGTGCCTCCTCTGTCCCCAGAGCCCACTGTTCTACTGCTCGAAGATTCATACAAGATGGGGGTTTTCTCAGCTATGTTTTTTTTGGGGGGATACATGTCTGGGGCAGCAGCGGTATGACTTTCTGAGGAGATTGCCTTGGAGGATGTAAGCAATGAGTGAAGGCAGAACAAAGGGACCATTCTCAGAAGCATGGCAAAAATGAAACCAAATAAAAACCCCATAAAAATCCCTACTGGGGCAGAGGAAATACCAACTTGATGCTTTTGAGCCACATTCGGTAATAAAGGAAAGATTCAAGGATAGGCCGTTCTGACATGATTCTGTTTGGGCTTGAGGGAGAATGTGCTGGAAGACAATGAAAGGGAGTCATCCAAGCAAGGGAGGTCTGTTGGTGCGTGCACTTGTGTGGCTTGTTGTTGCAATTCAGGAACTGACCGATGACCAGGGTCACGGGGATTCTGAAAGAGACACCCGACAGGAACCGGTTCAAAGTTTGTGCCCAGCCTGGGAGATCAGATGACCGGCAGCTGGCCTGCCCCCTGCTGTCTCCCATTGATGTGAGAGGGGCTCTGATCCCTATTTGGTCACAAAAATATCCGTTTGGAAATCTCTTTGAAGACTGATGAAGTAAACGCTCACAGCACAGACAACAGTAACTGAGTGACGTAGGCCAAGTATTTGCAGTACGTGGAAGGATCGCTGATTATAAAGCTGACAGGCATCTCGCCTTTCTGTTCCTCTAGTTTGGCTTCCTTGCTTCTGGTCGCAGTTTCGGGCACAGAGTGTCTTTCAGGGGATGGAGTTGAGGATGTGGGGACTCTCACTCTCATTTCATGGGTGTGACAATGTCCCAGGGAGGAGCACCATCCTGTCACCACCGGCAGCTGGCTGCGGCCAGGGGTGGGTAGTCCTCGTGGCACAGCGAACCTTTGAAATTGCTCGTGGGGTCTTTCCATCTGGTTTGTGGCCTTGGGCTGCTGTGACCCCCAGTGGGGTGTCTCTCCAGGTCTCCCAGGGGGCGGCAGGGTGAGGGTGAAGGGAAAGTCTGGTTTTCATCTGGGAGCACCGAGCCTCATCTGCATGATAGCTCTGCTCTGTTTCTGCCAACTGGATGAGGGCTGCTGGCTCCTGTGGGCAGGGACGGGGCTGGGGTGGGGCTTGGCCACTTTGCTTCCCACATTATTTCTGAGACCCCACTGGAGATGGAGGTGGGGGTGGGCTGCTAGCTCTGGACTCAGCTCTGCCTCTGTGCTCAGCAGTTTTGATGTTTGCTCACTCAATTCATTCCTCATTGCTCCATCCACTTACCCATTCACTGGGGCTGTCATCCAGTCATTCAGTCACTATGAGGCCAGGTCTTCGTCTTATCTTTCATCTTTACTGCCTGGCATGGTGCCGAGCTCGCAGTAGGGACTCCACACACGTCCGTTCACTTCTCTTCCTGCTTCGCCTTTGTTATGGTTGAAGTTCTGTGTGGAAGTTCAGATTGTTCAAGTTCTAACCTCCAGGACCTCAGAATGTGACTGTGTTTGGGGATGGGGTCTTTGAGGAGCTAATTAAGTTAACATGAGGTCATTTTAAGTGAAAATGGGGCTCTACACCAATCCTTATAAGAAGAGGAGGTTAAGACCCAGGCATATACAAGGGACAGATGATGTGAAGACACAAGGAGAAGACCACCATCGACAAGCCAAGGAGAGAGGCCTCGGACAGATCCTTTACTCAAGAGGCCGCCAACCCTGCCGACACCTTGATCTTGGACTTCTGGCCTCCAGAGCTGGGGGGAAATGCATTTCTGTTGTTGAAGCCCCCCAGTTCTGTGGTGCTTTGTTATGGCCGCCCTAGTGGACGAATACGGCCTTTCAGCAGGTTCGCTAAGCACGTAACCAGGAGCAAGGTGCTGTAGGAGGTCCAGAGACAAAGTCAGGAAGCATGGCAAAGAGGCACAGGGAGGGGCCCATCTCTAGTCACAGTTTCTTCCCCCAACTCCTCTCTCCTTAGCCTCTCCTTACCTCTGCCCCCACTAGAAGGGGAAACAGAACGAAATGAAACAGAGGGCTCCCCATGAGATGCCACCCTACGGAAGCTCAGGAATGGAATGAAAACCCTTTCATATAGAGTCAGAAACACCATTTTTAATTTTTTTTTTCCGGCTGCCCCTCTTCCCCCACAGCTCTTATGTAGCACATGTGTCTGTAAGCACATGGCCAGAACACACACATGGCCCAACAGAGCAGCCGTGTGTGTGCTGAGGAAGACTGGAAAGATCGGGAAGATGGTCCACAGCGTCTGGGGACACACGTGATTGTATGACGGGCAGCACATTCACCAGGGTGTTTCCCAGCACTGGCTTTATCGTGCTTGGTAGCTGGGAAGGGCTGCAGTGAACTCTCTCTCTGGACCATGGCTTATATCCCTTGTTGCCCTTTGTGACTAAAGGTGATGCCAACGTTTGTTTCCATACAACTGTTACCAGGAGATTGTCCTTTGAATAATGGCCCTGGACAGTGGCCGTGGGCTGTGATCCTTTTGCAGGAATCACGAGGTCATTCCATCATGGAGTGATCTTGGGATCTCTGGGAATACCTCTGAGCCTTCAGATCTGCGGGGCTTCAGGTCTTCTTAATAAAGAAGCCAGGTCCACTTGAAGATCTGCACAGTATGCAAGTCTCGATATTTTTTGTATTTTTATGGTGTCGGCCAATTTTCAGTCAAAGATATTTTCTACCATACAACTCAATTATAATCCTGTCCCCTGATGGGGGTCCTTTTGCAATCCTCACTTAGCTCGTTGATTTTAAGGGGAACTGGGATTCCAGGAGCTCGCATTGGCCAACCAGTCCCATGTTGCATAGTACTAGGCTCCCAAAGGACTTTGGTAAAGATATCACTGCCAGTGGGGTTGCAATCAGCTTCTATGTGCATGCTAGGGAGTGAAGTTTGCACATCACGGTCACTCATACTGATAGTGGCATATTGTCATTTAATGTTGATGTTAAAACAAGCTTCCTATCTTTTCTACATACATACAAGTGAATGTGTTCCAGGGATGGTCTGAGGGCTAGCCCAGCAAGAGTGTTACAAAGCCACCATATGCTGGGCCACTCCCTGCCCCACTTCCTCTTGCAATGCCTTCCTTGGTTGGCCCTTCATTCCTCCCCTCTTCCCTACTCAATGAGACCTGAGGCGTGCCCATCTCTGGAGGTTATCTGCATTTTAAGTGAGTGACTCCTGAACACACACGCTTTCAAAACCCCCAGAAATCCTCTTCCAATTCTTGAATAGAACCAAGAGTTTCTACCTTGGACTAGGTCTACTTTGCTTATTCAAAGGATCGAGCCAGTGGTTGGCCTGACTCTAAGTCCAGCAGGTATCCTCCTCCCTTGGTGTGTTTGGTGTCACACAGGTGCCTTCTCCAGTCAAGGCCACAATGTGACCCTGCGGCGGGGGGGGGGGGCGGTTATTATGTGCCTGCTGCAAGTGAAGACTGAGTTGGGCTCTTGGTGCTGTCTCTCAGCCACTTCCCCCTAGCCCTAGACCTCTATTTACTATCTAGCCGATAAAAAAGGACAGCTCTAAATCCTTTCAAAGCCATGCCCTCTCCTCCCAGGCTTCAATTTCGTAAATGTTGGTTCCTCCAGAGAACTGACCAGAGCCTGCAACCATGCATGTGCTTTTCAATAACCTGATGACTTCCAGTGCACTCCAGCCAATGAGGATGGAGCAGTGACCCTTAGATAAAAAGCTTCATTTGGCATGACTCATCCTTGGAGACATCTAGCCTGCTTGGACTGTGTTGTTAAGTGCCTGGTTCTGTAAATATTGACAGTTAGAAACCATCCCAGGAACTACCAAGCAGTGATCTGGAAGGTAATGTATTTGAGTATGATCAGTGATTAGGCAATGCCTGTCATTTGCTAAGATTCAGCCACTGATAAATATCACCCCATTATCTCTCTGCCTAGTAGTGGCTCATTTGCTGGTGTGTGACTCATAGGTCTTATATTACGGGGTCTGATTCATCAAGGAAAGTTTGGTCTGCCACAATGGAGAATGACATCCAAGGCCACCTCGGTTTTTAGGATACTGGCTTCTTAACAAGCATTGCTTTGCCAAGAAGGAAAAGTTCAAAAGGAGTCCCTATTGCTGAGAAACTTCAGGGGGTATGGACAGGGTACGGAGGACCAAGAGCAGAACAGCACTTTTCACCCTTCAGAGCTGATGTGTTTAAAAAACCTACTAATCCATGTAGGCACACTTCCATTCCATTCACCTGTGGACACCCATGGCTCCACGGGCGGCGGTCTCTCTAGGTTCAGATAATCACTTTTGGACCTGTTGGCAGTGCTCTCAGATGAGGGACAGGGTTAAATCTCTGCTCAGGCAGAAACTGGTTTTATCTCTTACCCTCCCCTTCTCAGTACTTAATATGTTTATCAGCACCTGAGCGTCTGTGATGCTTTCTGATGGGTTTGGCTGGTTGGTTTATTGAGCTTTATCATTGTGCAGGAACTTCCCATTTGAATCATGGTCCTTTCGAATGGCCCTTGTTTGTTTCCTCCGTTTGTTCCAGGCTGAAGGTCTGTCCTGCCCAGTCAGGTATGAGCTTTTCTATAGGTGGGCTTTGAACATGGGCCTTTGGCAGACTGGTATGCCAGCTAAAAGCGCTACCCTTGTCCGAAGGCAGGCGTGCATGCACACAAGTGCACGTGTACACACAGCTGTAGCCCTCTGCACAATCACTTAACATTCACTGTGCTGTCCCGTAATGAGAGCTGAGCTCTGCGTGCGCTGACTGCATCGAGAAGCAGCACGACACGGTGAAGGGAGCATGCGTCGGGCAGCAGGCACACAAGGCTGCATTATGTTGATGTAAGCCATCTCTTGGTCACTAACCGGCTGTGTGACTTTGGGCAAGTTACTTAACTACTCTGAGCCTCAGATTGCTTACTTGTAAAATGAGGGTCATAGTACCTACCTTTCAGGGCTGGAGGTGGGAGTCGAGATAACATACTTTTTTTTTTAATAAAGATTTTATTTATTTATTTGATAGAGAGAGACAGCCAGCGAGAGAGGTAACACAGGCAGGGGGAGTGGGAGAGGAAGAAGCAGGCTCCCAACGGAGGACCCCGATGCGGGGCTCAATCCCAGAACTCCAGGATCACACCCTGAGCCGAAGGCAGATGCTTAACGACTGAGCCACCCAGGTGCCCCCGAGATAAAATATTTAATACACATGGCTCATACACTGTCCAGTCAGCTGTAGCTGTTACGGTCTTTAGTACCAAGCCACTGTGAAAATGGCTGCACTGACAATTTTGGGGTGTTAGGGATTCAACTACCTACAGTAGGTCAGAAGTTTTATATGCCTTGAATCAGCCCCTCCCGGAGGTGTTGTTGTCCCGATCTTACAGAGGAGGAGCCTGAGGCTTAGGGGTCCAGCTAGTCGGGTTGCAAACCAGGCATCTCTCACTGTGGACAGCATGCACTGGCCATCACGCGTGCCACCGTCCAGGGACACCAGAGGTCCCGACTGGGTGTGTGTTTAGCAGAGGTTGGCAATTGCTGCATCAGGAGGACCCCAGGGCATCTGCCTCATCTTTGCCCCCATCACAAGAGCACAGACTATTCTGGGTGCTGTTGGCCAAACAGCTTCGCAAAGTCCTTGCTTCACCACCTGGCAGTGGCTGTGTGTTCTGTCCTTTTGTTCAGGTAGACGACACACCTGCCAAGCTGCAGAGCCGTGTTCCGGAACCTGCTCATAGTCTCTACTTTTAATGGAATGTTGATGGGTGGGTGATAGGAGTTCAGTCTGTTGGGAGGTGTGGGGGTGGGGACGAGGAGAGAGGTCTAGGGTGCCTGAATAGTGGGAAGGAAGTTCAGGTTGACAGCCATTCCCCTCTGTCCTGGTGACCAGAAGGAAACAGACTGTTCAAGCAGGAGCTCCTCCTCCGAGTGCCCTCCCAGTGGCCCCAACCCACTGCTCCCAGGGCAGTGTTTTACACAAGGCAACAAGATTTAACATTATGCCCTCGCAGGACGGCATTATTAAATGTGTATCTGTGGCATCAGGGCTATATGTCTGAAAGAATGGGGAAGAATTGAGTAGAGTGACGTGCAGACCAGGAAGGAGAGAGAATTCCTCTGAAGTGGCCAGAAATGAGTTAAGGGGTGCTTCCTGGAGAGGCAATGTGAGGTGGAAAAAAGGATCCTTGCCACGACTTTGAAAGGAGAGCATGCTTACACTTGATAAACCCGAGCGTCCAGACACAAACACTTCAACTGGCTGAGGCCTGTGCTTCCTGCTCCTCCCTCGGAGGGGAGAGAGGCCCTCAGAGGCCCACCGAAGAAAGGCCCTTTGGCATCACTTTTGCTAACCTGAGTTCCTGAATGTCCCAGGAGGTTGGACTGTGCTTCCCCGAGAGCCCAGAGTTTCCCTGGCGAGGCTGGGGCCAGCGGTGTTTCCAGAGGGAGCACAGGCAAGGCTCACAAGGCTTCCCTGAAGCATCCGGTGTTTCCGAAGGGAGGAGGGAGCAGTAGAGCAGAGGCAGGCAGGCCAGCTTTTGCTCCCTTAGGGGTCTGTGCCCAGTACGTCAGAAGTGCCCCTTCTCTGCAGTGACCAATGGAGGCAAGGCTGGGCAGGGAGGACTGTAAAAGGACCCACTCTGACCAACTTTGAGGCTATGCATGGGTTGCTCTCAGATTGAATACATCTGCTTCGAGGCGTCCTAAATTCCTTCGGGTCCAGGATCCCCTTCCTTGGAACCCCGAAGAGCCGACGCACCTTCAAGTGCGTTCCCACCTCCCCAGGGTGCCGCAAGAACTAAACGAGATGATGTTGTATAAGACATGTGCGGTGTCCGGCACATGGACTGTGTTTAATACATGTCCCCTAATCCGTTGTTGTCACTTATTGTTACGTCAGACTCCTGCTTTGCGTTTACACTTCAGAGGTCTGTTCTCCCTCAAACCAAATGGTTCTTTCCAGCGCCACGTCCCACCCCATCCACCTCCCCTCCCAGAAAGTTTGGGCTCCTTTTCTCTTTGTGTTCTAAACAGATTAGTTCCTCTTATTTGTCCACTTGCTTATTCATCCGTCCTCCCAACACTTAGCTAAGATCTAGCCTGGGCTTTTGCTGAAGTGAGAGGGAAGGGCACTCCCATACACACCTTCCCCCCCAATATATTAATGCAATGCTCGTTTTCAGGTTCCAGGTCTAATTACTGAATAGATTTGTGTGATCTCACTTGCTTTTCTTGTATGCGCATTTTTTTACTTACCAGTGTGTTTTTCATGGGAACTTCATGCCTGCAGAGAGCATTTGGAGGCTCTGGTTTAGAAAATGTGAACTGTTCTAAGGTCCTCTGAGGCCCTTGCTGTCCAGATCAGAGAAGAGAGGAGGGAGGAGCCACCACGAGCCTGAGGGAGAAAATCAGGCCCATATGTACCCGGGGCCTGCTCCCTACTCTGCACTACTTGGAATCACTTTCCATCATGTGAGGTCTGGGACAGATTTCTCCTTTCAAAGAGATGCCCAGGCAAAATGACAGAGTCGGGTCATTCTGGAAACCAAATCATCTTGCTGAGGCTATATGGCAGTGAAGAGCCACATGGAGATCTCCCCACTCCACCCAGCACTGGCTATGTGGCCGCCCACAGGACCCTGCCGGGGCGTGGCCACGCCACCTTTGTCAAAACAATGGGGTGGGCAAAAACCTTTTAAAGGGGAAACAAAGATAATGCAGGGTCAAGGTACAGATGCTTACTTAGCCCTGGAGCCCTTGTTCTACATGGTTCTGTGTTGACACGAGGGCAGCTATTCTGTCTTTAATGAGTACAGGAAGAACAGCTTCAGTGGCAGAGATCTGGGGGGAGCCAGGAGAAGGTGCACAGCAGTCCAGGCTGGGTTCCCCGGATGTAGTAGCAGGGGCGCAGGACGCTCCCTCCCCGGGATTCTATTTCAGGCTGGCTGGAGACAACAATGTGTTCTTTGCCACAGGAAGAATGCTCTCTCAGACAGAACTGCTAATCGGGCAAGATGAAGGGCTGCGGAATGTCGAGCCAGTGGTGGTTACTGTTTGCTTTCCAGCAGGCGCTTTCTCTCTTCTTTCACTGAGTCACGTGTATTTTTGGTTGCTCATTTAGACGGTGGCTGGATAGCCCCCTCCTCCATAGCCTTCCTTTTTTTTTTTAAAAAAATGTGGGAATTATCTGAGCCTGTGAGCTATCTCGCAGAACCATGAGCAATTTTCCAGAGCTACCCTATGTCATCTGTCTCTCTGACAGAAAGAAGGAAGGCGGGAGGAAGAAGAGGAGGGTGTGGACAAGGAAAGGAGAGAGGAGGGAAAGAAGGGTAAAGGGGGAGAGAAACATCTTGCTGACGTCAAAGAAGACCACACTGTACAGGATAACATTACTCAGTACCTCAACCACCCACTCCCTCTAATTTACTAGAAACCAAACAGCCTGTTTTGAAACCTGTAGCCTGCAGTCTGTTATTCTGTTTTGTTTTTCTGCTATTCTCTCTGGACCAAAAGGACCATTAATTGTTGGGAGTTTGAAAGCTACCTGATTCCCTGAAACAGAGGGGATTTCCAGGAGTAATAACTCAGCCCGTGCTTGTGTAGGGCGCTGCAGCTAGAGTCAATTGATCCAGCTGCTTGCAAGCTGATGGAAAAGCGCCCTGGGGAGAGCACGGCATCTGCAGCTGGGGCCGCTGCTGGCTCTGTCACGTGGCCCCCCAGCCCCGCCCCCAGCCCGGCGCGCCCCCTGCTCTGCCCGCCCCGCCGCCGCAGCCCTTCCAGCCCGCGCTGACCGCCCTTCCACCGCAGGTGTGGCAACCTCTTTCTTGGGAAATGCAGGACACCGAGCATGATAGGGGGCAGCCCCATTGCCTAAGCTCGCTCAAGAGAGTCACCCTTTTGGTGCGTTGGCGGTGTTTGATCGTGCTTCCCAGAAGCCTCCCCTGGTTCTGTTGTCTGGACACCCGGGGCCTCTTTACAAATAAAATCGGAGCTGGCGGCGGTAACCTGTATGTAACCGGAGGCTAAAGAGATACTGCTTCCACTACCCAGATGGTAGAGTTCAATCTGTTTTCTGGCCAAGGCCGCACAGTTAATTTTTATCCTAGTAAAAAATAATAAACACGGCATTAGCAACTAAATGTTTATCAGTTTGCAGTTCGTTTCCAGCCAGATCATTTCACTCCTGCATGTTTTTACTGCTAGCGGAGGCACTAGAGTGCTTTTCATGAAACCATATGTGACTATTTAAGTCCTAGCCTCCGTAGCATTTATATGGTGCTTTTCACCTTAATTGGATGATATTATTTGGCTATTTCAGGCATGGTCCTCAAATATTGCATTTTAATGATGAAGAAACTGCAGTGAAGAAGCTTGAATGAGTGGCCGGGGATCACACCGCAGTTAGGGGATGACGCTAAACGAGGATCTCTGAGTCTTTGTTTGGCTTTCAGGTCCAGCACAGACCTGCGTGTGCCGGACCGTGTACCTGAGCAGGGGGCTGCCTTGGTGGCAACCCCCCCCCCCAATCTTACCCGGAAGTTAATACCAGAGAGGTGGCAGAGGAGAACGAACACAAGGGGTTAGGAACTCTGAATAGGAAGATGTCCTATCAGGGGAGATGAGCAATGAGAGTAGGACTGAAGCTCGAGTCCATTCAGCTGCCCAGCCAGCCAACCCGGACTGCAAACACTTTGGCTCGTTTTGTTGTCTTAGTGGATTTACACCATTGGGTTGTGTCATCCACTGTTTTTCACCAGACTGTTAGAGTCAGAAACGATTCAGTGATCACAAAATGCAGGCATGGCTATGCTGTGAATCACGCAGGCACTCAACCCTCCTCCCAGCTTCCTGGTTCTTCTTCGTTTGAGTGTGTCATAGAGACCTTGATGTTGCCACACTCTTCAGGGTGGATCTGCGGTGACTGCTTGGGGAAAGGGAGAGCAGAAAGAGCTTGCAGAGTCAGCAGTGTAGGTCAGAGTATGTGGGACGCATGTTCCATCTTTATCTCCTCGGGACAATACTCACTTTCTTGAAGCTTCAGATTTTCCCCTGTAAAATTGAGGGGACAGCAGGTCTTCTCTCAGAGGGCTGGCATGCACATAAGGGGCACGTGTACTCGGGGCTTGGCAGAGTGCTTGGAATTTAGGAGACACTCAAGAAATGCTCTTGGTAAGAAGGTGGGCTTGACAGGGGCTGGTAGGCAATGGGTTGAAGATACCATATTTGCAACTCCAAGTATGAGGCCATGCCCCATTTCCCAATGAGCAGGTTACAAAAGTCTTGTGAGTGTCTGTGTGTTTTTCTTGGTCAGCTTGAATATATACGCTTTTAACGATGCAAGTGAAGTAGTCAGATTTCTAGTTATAAAATTTATTGAGTTAATTACATGCGTTTATAAAATTATACGCATATACTTATTTAGAAATGTTGCTTTTTTTTTTTTTTTTTTTTTACTTATTGTTCAGACTGTTCATCATCAGCTGTTTTTGTCATCACTGGAGCTCCTTTCTGAGAGATGTCACTCAGTCTTCCAGAACACACCATCCTGATGCTGCTCGAATATCTTTGGGATTTAGTACTTTTTGAGTCTGTGTGTCGTGGTCACTGGAAATGTTAGCTCAGGCTCAATATCCACTCACGATTTGTGATCTCCGTAAAACTAACTTCTTGTACTGCTTTTAAATGTGATTTTAATGAGGTTAGGGCTACCTAAGGAAATGTACATGCATTTTAACGATGCATAGTAACATCTAAGGGGGCGAAATGACACGGGGTCTGGGATTTTCTTTAAGAGAGTTCAGCAAAGAGGGCTGCCTGGCTCAGTAGGTGGACCATGGGACTCTTGATCTCGGGGTTGTAGGTTCGAGCCCCACACGGGGTATAGAGATTACTTACAAATAAAATCATAAAAAAAAAGATAGTTCAGCAAAGAGAAAAAGGCAAAAGACAAAAAAGGAACAAGTGGATCAAATTTGGAAAAATCTAGGCTGTTATTAATCCAGGTGAAGGGCATTATGGAACTTCATTTTACTATATGCTCTTCGGATAGGTTTGAAAATTTTCATAATAAAACTTCTTCTTTTTCAATGAGCTTTAAAAGACTTGCTGACAATATCTAATCCTTGCGGGAATAACTAGAAAAACTTTGAAATATTTTTTATTAAAAAACAAAAACGAAACCAAATCATTCTTCCAGGCAACCTCCATGATCATCCCGGACTAGCACTGATGGAATTCCTTTCAGGGTATTTTGTTATTTAAAATAAAGAAATGGAGTGAGATTCACTTGATAATATGAGGATCTTTTAATAGACACAAATATAAGGTGACATCTCATATTTGTCCTGTACGTGTTATTTTCCTCTGTGCTTTGTTGTGCCGAGTGGATGGAGTTGGTAATGGCCCCAAACGGAGAACTGTAAGTGATGGGAAGACTTGCTGCAGGGTCCTTTGTCAAAGTACCTATTACCTAGTGCCCTTCTTGGCATCTGAGCTGGAAGGCACAGGATTGCAGGGGACATAAAGTTCTGGAAGTGGGCCTGGTGGTACGGGCCTGGGGATGGGGTGTCAGTGATGGCGCAAAAGGGGAGAGGCAACATTTCTTCATTGGGCAATGCTTATCCCCCGGAGAGAGTGCACAGAGCTGTGGTCTGCACAGCCAGAATGAGAGGGTGGTTGGGCAACTGTCCAGCAAGCTCAGCCAACGTCAGGAGAGAGTGTTTGGGCCTCAGTGTCCTAAATGTCCACAGTCCGAAGGGATCAGAAAATGCTTCAAAATTTATATTAGTTTTGGGGGTGCCTGGGTGGCTCAGTCGGTTAAGTGTCTGACTTTTGGTTTCGGCTCAGGTCATGATCTCAGGGTCGTGGGATCAAGCCCTGTATCGGGCTCTGCGCTGGGCGTGGAGTGGAGCCTGCTTAAGATTCTCTCTCTCCCTCTTCCTCTGCTCCTCCCCACCTCTAAAAAAATTATTTGTTTTGTAGTAATGGCTTTTCCAAAGGAGGAAAGAAAACTTATTATTTTTTAACATTTTTGAAGAATAGGATTCTTTCCATACAAATATAGTAGATTATTTGCCAGAGAGTATTAAAATTAAAAATATCTACCCAACTTGTGTGGGAAGGCTGGAATTCTCTGGAATTCTTTTATTTTATTGTAACCCCCCCCCCCCCCCCCAAANTGCTATGCCACAGGCCAGTCCCTGTCTTGGAGAGCGTTACCTCTGACACTTTTTGGTGTCAGCTCATTCACACTTACCATGTCATAAGAGAGAATCTTAAATATTTTGAAAGAACCTTCCCTCAAGCGTAAAAATGTCCACGTCATGGCCTTATAGTGACTATCTCAACATTTCAGTGCTAGCAGATGGATTGGAATGCAGAAAAACAAAATAAGATAAACAAAATACCAGTGTGCCCAAACAGAAAGCAGGTTCTTTTGGGGGCGATGCGTGTTTTTTTGATGAGCTAAGTGTTGATTCTAACCCCAAAAGACCGAAAAGTGTGAGGTTAGATAAGTGTCTGCTAGATTCATGATTGCCATGTGGATTCTGTGAAGTCAGCTTAGAGGTCACTGGCTGTAGCTGCAGAGAAAAGTTCACCAGTTGTTCATCCTTGCTCTGATTGGGCAGTTCCTGAAAACAGAATCTGCGCCACCTCTGCCAACTTCGGGTCTGCCCCGTGCGGGTGGACGCTTCTGGCAAGGGAGCTCAGGATGAATTCTGCAGGCATTGCTTGAGCTACGCCAAGTGGCCCCTAGCCAGGGTCGAAGTTAAACCAGGAGATGGCTATCAAATGCAGTTGTTGGGTTTGGCACATCTCTCTCGAGCTGCTGTGCGGAGCAGGAAAGAGAGAGGTTTGTTTGTGGCTTCAGTTCATCAGTTCTCTAGTGCACACTTTAATCTGAACCTTTTTATTTGCTCAAGAGAAAAACAAGGCTGACTCGCACACCAGGGAGGATTTAAATTGGACGGTCCCATAGAGTCCTCTACCCACGCCTTTTTACATTTATTTTCCAGGAACCTCATTAGGTGGTTTGGGATGCCTTCTGGTTGTGTTACAAATTTTCCAATAGAGTTGCTGCACATCCTATGATAAATATAATCGCTTCCCCATGAATCGTGATGATCTCGCACACTACATTTGCACGCGCCTGTCCGTGTTTGCATGAAAAATGGCAGGGCCGTATTAAGGAACGCTGATCTGGTTGCAAAGCCGCTCCTGTCGGGTTTTCTTCGGTGTGGTTATCCCGCCTTCTGGTCGGTGAATAAATACCGTTTGGTCAGGGCCTGGCACAGATGCTTTAACCGTAAAGCTTAATGTATAACGAGTGTGTTTTTCTTCTGTGTCAGCAGTTGGCAACAGGATACTGTAAATAAGGATTCGGTGAGTAAATGGATGTCTGCAGTGAGGGGAGGGGAAGGCTGGAGTAAGCAGTTTTGAAATTCATGCCAGTGGTTGCTACAAGTGATAAGGTAATTTGAGTAACCTGTAGGGCCTGTGGATTCACAGCTTTCAAAAACAGGAAAGTCTCTTGTTTAAAAGCCCTCTAAAGCAACATGTGGGCTTAGAAAAGAAGCTGGCTTGTGGTTAGGTGATCGTACTTCCTTATTGATATAATGGCTGGTGACGCAAGGCCTCCTGGGATTGCAGCGCGGTGACCGCAGGCCCGACAGTTACCCTGACCGGCTTCTGAAACAGGCCCGGGGCTTTCTGGACGGATGAGAAGTCTAAAAATTTCCCTTTTCATTTCCTCTCTTGTGTGACTTTGTCATTTTTTTTTTTTAAACTGGTAATTGAAAAGGGAATTTTGCCCGTGCTCTGAAGGAGTTTATCTTGACTGAGTAGCTTCCCTCCCACTCCTCAAAAATCCCACCCTGAAAACCCCATGCTTAAAAAAAAAAATCATCCATTCTTGCACATTTTTTGGTGAGTCTGTGTTTGATTAATCTGCTTTTGAGGCTGGATTCCTAACAAGCAGATCTTTCAAAAACTATGATTTTTGAAAAACACTCTGGAACTTCTCAGTGACTTTGGTTTCTGGGAGTTTAAAGCCCAGGTAAATGCTGCGTCCTTCCGGAAACCGAACCCTCTCACGGCCAACCGGGAGGCTCGACTGGGTAAAAGCGCCCAGTGTTCACACTCCTGTTGTGAAACACGAACACAGATGCCATTCCAGTGTGACACCGCTAACTGACCACAGCACAGAAAGTTCCATTGGCTAGATGTGTGGGCTGTCCTAGGCGTTGAATACATTCTGCATTCAAACTAGACTGAGGAAAGGGGCTCTCGTGCCTGCCCTGGAGAGGATGCGGCTGGGACAGACTGGGGGGCTGAACACGCTACTGCTCCTGCTCCCCGTCCAGGGGAGACAGAGGGCAAACAGGTGGAAGCTACTTCCACGCCCAGACTCCTTCCAGAATCCTCATGGCTGTATTCTCTGTAACACATCGAAGTGTGTATGCACGTATATATGTACGCGTGTGCTTATGTACATTTGTGTGTATACATATGCATATATACACACACACACACACAGACACGTGTGTTATCTATGCTATTTGGCTCAGCCCACGAGTTCCTTTTATTTTTCAGTGAATTCAAAGAAGATAACATCAGGAAGAAGTGTATATTTCAGTGTTCCAGTAAGTTACCAGTGTCACATGCCGAGTCTCACCAAACGAACCCATCTTCCTGACCTGCCTTGTCTTGGCCTAGTAAATCTGCTACAATCATGCCACTGAGGCCACAAGGAAACGTGATCCGGTCAAGTGTGGGAGCTGATCACTGCCCGAACGTTAAGGTTACCGAGTGAACAAGAGCCACTTTCTGCATTATGTGTATCTATGGTGTACGTGTGTGAGTGCCGTGTGTACACACACGTGTGTACGGTGTGTGTGCATGAGTGCTGTGTGTGTGCATGGATGCTGGACACACGTGTGCGTGTGCGTGTGTATCCTGTGTGTGTGTCTAAGGGCCCAGTGTGTGCCTACTGTGTGCACGGCACACGGGACGACACAGAGCCATGGGGGCAGTGACAAGGAGGATGCTGGCGTGGGGCTGGCCTGCTCAGGAGTGGCCCATCACTCAGGACTTTCCTTCTGCTTTGTTGCCTTTTCCCCTTTAGCCAACATGCACGGACATCACAGAAACCTTAAAGACAGGTAAAGTGTACATTACGTTTCTCCGTCCCGCCTGCCTCTCTAGTGAGTTCTCTAAAAGTATCATTTTACTTCAGCCTCAGGAAAAGGGAGAGAGTTTTGGGATTGAGAAGATGGAACAAGGATTCAACACTACACTGTTCTTTTTTTGTTCTGGGCATGTGTGTGCTTCTTGTGTGTCCAAAAGATGGAGAGGAGAAGCCAAAAAGGGAAAACAGGCAATCAGATCGGAAAGAGAGTATAAGTTTGTATTCACAAAATTTAACTTTTATTCCTCTACCCGGGACTCTGCCCCAATTTCCTGTCACTAACCTCAGTGTCAGTGCTGACCCACTTCTGGCTATTTTTATTTGTTCCTTGAAAATGCTCACTGTGTGATTAAAGTTTACTCTTGTCAACTTTGTTCCTATCCTCCCTGCCATCTGAGTCCAAAAGTACAGCCCTTCCCACCTCACTCCCAATAATTACGGGTGAGTTCAGAGCCAAAGAGCAGCAGGGTTTTATTGGCAATGGGAGAAATCAGTGACCCCTTTCTTTGCCACGAGAGACTCAAGGACAAGCAGCTGCTACCTGCCCGTGGAGCCTTGCAGCCCGTGTCTTCACCTTTTGTCCGGGTTTCCGCTCCGCAGCACGCACACGGCACTGGAGACAGTGTCTCCAGGTCCCAGGCCCGCGGGGGGCACACAGATGCTGGGGTTCTTGCCCCGGGGCCTGAGTGTGCAGCCACTTATCTGCAATTACAACCCGAGTCAACAGTGGAACCAGGAAATGGACTCGGGGTCCGGCATCGTATGGAAAGTTGGGTGTATTTACTTTTCTCTTAAAGCAAACTTTGATTTACCCCTTAATAAGTTACCATTAAGGATCTAGTTCTAGAAAATCCAAGTCACATGTTGATAAAAGAGGAGAGGAAACAGTGAGGCTTTGCATTCTTCCAGCTTTATCATTAACCCCAGGTTTGGAAATTCATTTGCTTTAGAGGGCTTGGTTTCCAGGTTTTCAAGAGGGGGATCATTCTCTCTTGATGAGGTGTTTTTGACATCCTTAGCTGAAAGGCATCATAAACGGGGTAGCCCATGGCCCCACTGAGCCCCTGAGGATCTGTGTGACCGAATAAAGACTGACCTTCGCTGCAGGCAGGTTGATGTCTCGGTGCTCTCATTCCCTGTGCCAGCTGGGCAAACCCTTTACTTCTTTGGCCTCAATTTCCTTACCTGTAAAATGGGGATAAAAAGTGAGTCCGGTGTGGCGCAAGGCCCGTTGCTTGGACCCATCATGGCCTATCTCCGGGGTCCCGGGCTTCCTTGAGCTGTGGGCAACTGGAGGGTCCCCCTGTTCCCGGGGCCCTGTGCAGTGGGCCAGGCCGAGCAGCCAGGGCCAGCGCCCCACCGAGGCGGGGAGGCCGGGAGCCCGAGCCCTTGGCCTCTCGTGATCTGGGCCCTGCCTCCCTCAGAGCCTGAGAGAAATCTCTTGGAGAAGAAAGACCAGGCCTCTCCGAGTTATTTCTCTGTCTTTGGGCTGGTCTTTGTTCTGCAGAGCGGTGTGCATGAAAGGCTGGCAGGGCAGGGGAGGAGTGTCCATCAGTGACTCGCACAGGAAATTGGAAATTGGACACCGAGGGTCTCCCCCAGTCCGCCTCCGACTCACGCTTAAACAAATCCAACACCCGCCCTGACCTTTGCCCCCTCCATCTGTGGCTGGCCACGGACCTGACAGCAGCCCGCCCTCCCCGCCTGGCAAGAGCTTGCAAAGGTCCAGCGTGGGAGAGAATCCTTCAGGTGGCCGAAGGAAGGCTGAGGATGCCGCCTATGATTTCTTTCTTTCTTTTTCTTTCTTCCTTTCTTTTTTTTTGGTCTTCAACGAAGTAAATTCTTAAATTTTTTCTCTTTAAATTTTCATCCATTATGTTCATCAACGCAGAGAGATGGAACATTTGGCAAAATTACTTTAAGTAGCACTCCAACCTGTGGTCATAATTTCAAATCAAGGAATTTGCTGAGCAGCTGTGGGAAGAACAAAGGGCCTGGGGGAGGGGAGGCTGCACGGCCGGAGCCGAAGCAGCTGGGGAGGCAGGTTGGGTGGGCACTGAGGGGGGGCTGGCCTTCGCACGCCTGCAGTCCATCCACGCGGGTCGGGGTGACACTGCAGTTTCCATCTGCTGAGCACCCCACACGCTCCGCTGGGAAGTACACATGTGGAACACAGGATTCAGATTCAATTCAGTGTGATGGCTGAGAGCCGCAGCTCAGGAGTGGGACAGGCCTGGCCTTGAACCCTCAAGCTCTGTCACTCACCAGCCTCTGCTGAGTCATCTACGACATGGGAACAATCATAGCAACCACATCTTAGGGACCCTTGTGATATCTATTCCTTTGTCTGGCCTAGTTACTAGCACGTGGTAAGGGTTCAAAATGCTATTACTATCGCTGACCTGCACAGGTGACAATTTACGGGCTTTGTCTTTGCAAATGATTCATTCAGCAAACATCTATTGAGCGCCGATGATGCTCCAGCTGCAAGGCTGGGTGTCGTAGGAGTACAAACATGTAAAGCATAGGAAGTAATATGCTATTAGACAAATAGTAATGCTTCTGTTGAGTTGAAAGTAATAATGATTCCCAAGAGCATTTAGTTCATTTACAAAGAACCTTTCTTCATAGATGGTCTAGCAGGAAAAATTTGAAAAATGTACGAGTCAAAAAAAAAGCTGTCTTTATTTCCATTTGTTTTTGAACTCATTACTCTTCAGTAAAACTATTATCTAAATTAACTTCATTTCTTAAAATAACCCTGCTTCATACCTGAGAACTTCAATCAGCTAATTTGCAGGTAATCACACCTATCTGCAAACAATCTGATTTGTCTAAGTGCCTTCCGAAGAGTGACACGTGTGTCCTCAGGAAGGCCATCATTTGTCAGGATTATCCAGTCCTGCGATATTACGGTTCTGAGAATCAGAAGTTATCTAGACCAACCTCTCCTCTTCCGAGTAGTACTTCTGAGAGAGTCGTTAAGCTTCTGCTCCAGCTCTGCCAGGAAAGGAGAGCTTGCTCCTTTAGAAGGCTGGAGCAGCTCCAAAGTTTCAAGATGGAACAATTCCTGAGAGATTAATTTAAATTTGTACAGCCCATGGCAAGGATAAAAAGCCTTTTTGTTGTTTTTGCTTTCATCTTGCTCCCTGTTTCTGTAGTCTGGTCTTGCTTTGACGGCCTGTCCATCTTTCCCCTTCTACCCTGAGCTGCCGCCTGCCCTCTGCCCCGAGGGGAAGCACGCTAGCGCTGGTCACCGTTGGGCGGCCAAGCATACCGTGCTCTGGAAGTGGAGAACCAGCATTCAGTGTGTTGCTCCTTGCCCTGTTCTCTGGGGTGGTTCGACCAGGCTCTGCTTTCTTGGAAAACAACAGTGAACTTTGTTCAGCCAAAGCTTTATTTCCCAAATTCTGATATTTGCTCACTGGCCCTCCTCCCTCCAGCTGTTCCCAACTGCTGACCACTTCTCAGGCGCGCGGCTCGCTGCTTCCGCTGTTCTGGCGCTTTCTGGAAGGCGGCCACGAGGAGCCAAAGCAGATGCCGCACGGGGGCTGCTGCCTGTGGCCTTGGCTTGTGGTCTGAGTCCATGATGGCATCTTTTGGAAAGTGTGAGCGTCACTACCTTTGAAACCCATGGGCTAAAAGCAGAGCTTGCAACGAGCAGAGCAGCTCTACGAGAACCTGCAATTGCCTCGTTTGCTTCACACTCCTGGTTACCTGTAGAATTGTTAGGGAAAAAAAAAAAAGGCCAGCTGAGAGCCGCTAAAGTAAAAAGAGAAAAGGGAAAGGTTTATTTTTGGAGCTCTTGAGTTCCTTCTGACTATCCCAGTTCTCCTAACTCGGCTTTGGTCTCCTGGGGGCTGCACGTCTCTGGGCTTTGCCTCCGTCCTGGGTCCCAGAGAACCTTCTGGCTCTCTGGATCTCGGAGTGAGCTGCCACCCAGCCTTCTTCCACCCTGCCTCATGGCTGCTCACTTGCTGGCCCCTGGGAGTTGCTGGAGAAAGCCAGGCCCTGGGTTGAACTGGTTCCACACTGAGTTCTGAGAATCTCACCCAGTGGTCCCAAACCCCCTAGGCCTCATTTGGAATGTAAAATGGGCTTTGTTTGGCCTGAGTAATATTTAATATAATTTGGTTTAGTTATCAACATTTAAGAAACAGAAGATCACAGGAAATCCAGATTTTTAGCTCAACTTGAAAAGTTGGGAGAACAGCAGGACTGTATCTTTGCTCTCTCTGGAGCTGAGTTGTGGCTGCCCCTCTGACAGGTGGCACACACTGTCCAGTTGGCCACCATCTTTCCAATAACAGAGAGTGTCTTTCTGGATACGGAGACTGAATATGAGATGCTAGTGATCGATGGGCTTCTCCCCCCGGCCCCCCCGCCTCCCCAGTCTACATCATTCATGAAGCGCCTGCCTGATTCTTCTGGGCATTTGAGTTTGCTGTCCGTGCTCACTCCCTTGTCTGGAATAGACTCTGGCCCATCACATTCTTCTTGCTTCCCTTCTTCTCTCCTCCCCTCCTTCCTCATCTCCCCTCCCTCCTTTCACTCTGTCTCTCTTTTGTCACTTCTTACACTGTAAAATAAAACGTATCTACAGAAAAGTGTTCACAGCAAAAGTCTAGAGCTCAATGATTTATCACTAAGTCAGAACCAGTGTCATTACCAGCTCCACGGATAAGACTGTGTGGCATTCTAGCAGCTTTCTCCATTCCCTTCTCTCCCTCCCTCCCCACCACAGGTAACCACTATCCTGACTTCCATGGTAAAATGTCCTTGATTTTCTGTATAGTTTTACCACCAAAATCCGTATTAAATGCTGGTTTTGCCTATTTTTACACCTTCATGCAAACGGAGCCCTACAGTATGTATTCTTTCATGCATGGCTTCCTTCGCTCAACATGATACCTGTGAAATTCACCCGTTATGAACAGATGTAGTCTATAAATTTTCATCACTGGATAGCATTACCTTTTATAAATGTGACACAATTTTGTCTTTTTATTCTACTCTTGATGGCCATTTGAGTTGTTTCCAGTTTAGGGCTAGTACAGAAGGAGCTGTGATGAACATTCTTGTGCTCGTACACTGGTGCATGTATGCATTTCCGAGAATATTACCTCCAAGCCTGGGGTTTTCCCTGTGGAAAGGTTTTTAAATTATGGATTTAATTTTTTGAAGAGTTGTTTGACTAGCTAAGATTCAAATTTTTTTCTTGTGTCCATTTTGATAAATTGTGTTTTTTAGGAACTTAGTATTTACATAAATTTTCAAATGTAATGGCCCGACATTGTTTACAATATCTTCTTACGATTTTTAATGATGGTGGGCTCTGTTGTGATGTCTCCTTATCATGCCTGACAGTGATTATGTTTATCTTTTCTTTCTTTACCCCTTGCTCAAACTTGCTGAGGTTTTGGGGTTTTTTAAAATCAATTTTATTACTCTTTCCAAAGAATCTAACTTTCAGTTTTGTTGATATTTCCTATTATATATTTGTTTTCTAGTTCATGAAATTCTACATTTATCTTTCTTTTTTTTTCCCTTTGGGTCATTTTTCTGTACTTTTTCTAATTTCTTGAGATGGTGGCTGAGTTCATTGATTTTAAAACTTTCTTATAATCTAATATATGCAAGTGAAATTATGTATATATTTATTTATTTTTTAATGAGTAGGGGCAGAGGCCAAGAGAGAGGGAGAGGGAGAATCTTAAGCAGGCTTCATACTCAGCGCAGAGCCTGATGCAGGGCTTGATCTCATGACCCTGAGATCATGACCTGAGCTGAAATCAAGAATCGGATGCTTAATGGACTGAGCCACTGAGGCACCCCCAAGTAAAATTATAAATAATCATCTAAACATAGCTTTAACTTTATCCTATGAGTTTCAATATGCAAGATTTTCATTATCATTCAATTAAAATATGTTTAAATTTCCTTTGATTTCCCATGGGTAATTTAGAAATATTCTTGAATTTTCAAACACACAAGAGTTTTCTAAATCATATTTCTATTATTAATTTCAAGCTTAATCATAATGTAGTTAGAGAGTATATTTTGTGCAATTTCAGTTTTTTGATATTTGTCAAGAATTGCTTTATGGCTCAGCATACAGTTGAGTTTTGAAACTTCCTTGTGTTCTTGAAAAGAAGGTATACTGTTAATAGTTGTGAGCTTAGTATTCTGTTTGTGTCCATTAGGTTATAGTTGCTGATTGTGTTGTTTGAGTCTTCTGTATTCCTACCTGATTTATTGTCTATTTGTTCTGTTATATATTCAGAGAGATGTGTTTAATTCTCCCATTATTATTATGGATCTGTCTGTATGTGTATTTGTTGGTTTTGCTTTATATATTTTGAGGTATTAAGTATATGTAATTTTCAAATGCTATAACTTCCTAGAGAATTAAAACTTTTATCACTATGAGATGTCTTCTCCATCTCTAGTAATACATTTCACTTAAATTCTATTTTGTCTAGGGCGCCTGGATAGATGAGTCGGTTAAGCATCTGCCTTCAGCTCAGGTCATGATCCCAGGGTCCTGGGATCGAGTCCTGCATCGGGCTCCTTGCCAGTGGGGAGCCTGCATCTTTCTCTCCCTCTGCCTACTGCTCCCCCTGCTTGTGCTCTCTTTCTCTCTGTCAAATAAAATCTTAAAAAAAATAAATTCTATTTTGTCAAATAATATAGATACTCCTATTTTCTTTGGATTACTATTTACATTGGATATATTATTCCATACCTTTACTCTTATCCATTCTGTATCCTTAAGTGTTATGAGCTTCTCTTGTAAACATACAACTTAAAAAATTAATCTAGTCTGACAATTTTGTCTTTCAATTGATGCCTTTAGTCTATTTATATTTATTAATGCAATTTAATTTACATTAAATTTAATGTAATTTCTGATATATTTGGATTTAAATCTACCATACTATTAAGTGCTTTCTATTTGTTCCACCTATATCCTATCTTTATCTTTCATTTTATTGCTCCTGTAGGATTGATACTTTTTTAATATTCCATTTCCTTCCTCTGTTACTTTGAAAATTGTGTATTCTTGTACTATTGGAGATTGTCCCCAGGATTACAGCGTAAACTCTTGTGTTATTAAGGTCTAATATTAATGGTGGTTTTATACTCTTCTCAGGCATTTCATGGACCGTAGAACACTCAAACTCCATTTGCCCCCTCCCAAATTATTTTATATTACTGTTTTTTAAAGAAGATTTTTTACTTATTTATTTATTTGAGCGAGAGAAAGAGAGAGCAAGTAGGGGGAGGGGCAAGGGGAGAGAGAGAATCTTGAAGCAGGCTCCCGTCTGAGTAGAGAGCCCCACATGTGGCTTGATCCCAGGACCCTGAGATCATGACTTGAGCTGAAATCAAGAGTAGGCTGCTTAGCTGACAAGCTGCCCAGGTGCCCCTATATTGTTGTTGCCACACATTTTAAGTGAGACATATTTTAAGTCTAATAATTAAAAATTTTTTATATATAACCACTATCCACTTATATTTACCTATATACTTGCTATTTTCTATGCATTTCTTTCCTTCTTGCACCTCTGACTTTCCACCTGGGAGTATTTTCCTTGGACCTAAAGAACTGTCTTTAATATTTCCTTTAGTGTGAATGACAAATATTCTTACTTTTGGTTTCTAACTATCTTTAGTTGACCCTCTTGGATATTTTTGTTGAGTGTAAAGTTCTAGGTTGACAGTTATTTACTTTTAGACTGTTAAAACTATTCTATTATCTTCCAGTTTTCATTGTTTTTATTGAGAAGTCTGCTGTTAATTCTCATTGTTGCTCCTTTGACAGTAATCTGTTTCTTATTCTCTGGCTTCTTCTAATATGTTTCTCTTTGCTTTAGTTTTCAACAATTTTATTACGATTCACATAGGCATGGATTTCTTTATATTTCTCATGGTTGGGGTTTTTAAGGACTTCTAAAATCTATAGCTTTATGTATTTAATTAGTTTTAGAAAAATCTCAGTCATTACCTCTTCAAACATTGCTTTTTTCCCATTCTCTCTCTTTTTTTGGGATTCCAATTACTTTCTTGCTTGTATTTTTTCTCTTACCCTCGCTTTTGTCTTTTCCCTCCTTTAATCCTCTGTGGTTCATTTTATATACATTCTTTTGACCTAACATCCAGTTCACTTCAGCTTCATCTCGTGTGTTATCCATGACTTCTTAATTCGGTGATTATAGTTTTTAGTTCTGGAGTTTTTGTTTGTTTCTTTTTCATGATTTCTAATTCTTTTCTGAAATTCTCGGTTTTGTCTTTTATCTCCTTGAACATAATAAGTACACTTATTTTAAAGTCTGTGTCTGATAACATCAATATCTGGAGACCCTTTGAGTTTGTTTCTATTGTCCCTTGTTCTGCTGGGTTTTATTCTTGTTATCTTTTCTTCTTAAGTAGTTATTTTTGCTTTTTATAGCAGATGTATCTGCAAAACTAATTGGGGAAATAATTTGAGGCTTAGGATGATATCTTCCTCTAGGGAGGATTTACTTTGCTTTTTCAGGAGCCTGGGAACACTGGCATCTTGGGATTAATTTAACCCAATTTCAGAACTGAAAATGATTTGAAGGTGAGCTACACTATCTGCAAAGGCCTGGCCTTTTCTGGTTAATATTTTCTCCTATTGTGCAATCCTTCAGTGTCCCATCCTAAAGAAAAGGATTTTCCTGGGACATCCAACTTGACAAGCTCTGGACTCCAATTCCTGATTCTTTAGCCATATGATGCTGTCAAAAGTGCTGCTCGGCGTCTTAGCCTCTCTGCTGCCTGGTCTGGAGTCGGCTATCAGTCCAGAGGAAGAGCAGCTTCAGGCTTTGGGTTTACCTTCTGGGGCTCCGTTTTCCCCAGTTCGTGGCTTGCTAATTCTTCACTCTTGTGTAAACTATCAGATGCCTCCAGACAGATGATTTTCTATCTTGTGTAGCTTGTATGTTTTTCCTTACTGGGAAGATTGGTGTGAATTTTCTAGTCTCCGTGGTCCTCCTCCAATTTCTCCTCATTGTCAGGCTTTTTTCTTTTTCTATTTTTTTTCTTCATGTCTCAGGGGGAAAAATATCCCTTCTTCTTTCTAAAGCAAGCCCTTACTTGTGTGACTTGGTTTTCTTTCTCTCCATATTTATCTAGAGTCATAAAGCATCTTCAGCCTCTCCCTTTACACTGGGCCTTCCCCTCTAAACATGTGCAGCTATCCTCTACACACAAAAAATAAAGCCGTGCTTAACCTAATCTAAACCCTGCAGTTCCAGCCAATCAGCAGACCGTGTGGTGCTATTTTTGATGACAGTTCTTGCTAGAACAGAGTCTCGGTTCCTTTTTTTCCGGAATAATGTTGACAAGTCTGCTCAAATTAGTGTTCCCATCTTGATTGATTCACTTGGCCAGAATAAGTTTACAAATCAGTGGAGAATAGTGGAGGAGGGTTGGAAAAAAGAAGAGATGGAAGAGGAAATTTATAATGTTTTAAATAATGCAGTCCAGCATGTAATTTTTTTCTATAAAGGTTTTCTCTCTCTTGCTTTTACTATTTCCCTCTCCTCCCTTTTAGTGTGAGAGTTTTAAAAAGAGTAATCTATTCTTGCTGTTTCCGAAACATACATTCTTATTTAAAGGTCACCAAAACATCCCAGCTGCCTACCCAGTGACCTTTTCTTGGTCCAAATTCTCCTTGATCTTTTCGCAGAATTTGTCATGGTTTCCACCTCTTTCTCCTAAATTCTGTCCTCCTTCAGGTTCAGGGATGCTTGACTTTCTGAGTTCCCCTGACTACTCATTCCCATTTCACATTTCATTCTTTTTTTCTACTTCCCCCAAGGTAGAACTTCCTGAAGGTGCTTGGCCCTCTTCCCTTCTTTCCTCTTCTCATTTCTTTTCATTATTGACTCTGTCTTTGTAAATTTATGGCACACCTTTTTGTACAAGGACACCCAGATCTAAATATCTGTCCCAAGCTTCTCTGCAGGCTTCCAGTTTTGTGTTTCTGAATGACTGTCGATGTCTTCTATCTGCATGTCCTAGAGGTCGCACAAAAATATTTTTAAAATTGAGCTCCTATGGGGTGCCTGGGTGGCTCAGTCAGTTAAGTGTCTGACTCTTGATTTTGGCTTAGGTCATGATCTCAGGGTCGTGAGATTGAGCCCCACATTGGGCTCCACACTCAATTTGGAGTCTGCTTGAGATTCTCTCTCTCTCTCTTCCCCTCCCCCTGCTCACATCTCTCCCTCTTTTTCCCTCTCTCTCTGAAATAAATAAAATCTCTAAAAAATTGGGCTCATAATTTCTAACCATAAACTTCCTCTTCCTTCTGATTCCCCATTTATCATTCACGTACCATGACTACATCTCTTTACCCACTTTTCCCTCTACATTAAATACCCTTCCCTTTATCTCAACTTGTTCAAATCCCATGTAGCTTTGGAGGACCAGTTCAATGCTCAAGAAACCATAGAGTAATGTGAAAAAAGTATGGATTTCAGCAGTGAGAGATATGGTTCAAATCCAGGCTCTGTCACCAACTTCTTTTGTCACAAATTTTTCTCAGCCATAAAAATGGGAGTAAGAGTGACTAATTCACAGGTTATTGAACAGAGTAGATGAGTTATTTATGAATATATTTCATTTCTTTTACTTGCTCCTTAAGAGTAAGGTTCATTTCTGGTTAATATGGCTCAAGTACTTATTAAATAGTTATCAAATGAATGGATTACTTTTGCATGGTTTTCCAAACAACATGGTGCTGATGTCAGCATTTTATTCATCAGTTAAAAAGGTCAAACCCACTTTATTTTGTTCACTGGGACATTACTTGATTATATGCAGTCACTACCTCGGTACTTTTATTTCTATACAGTTTAATGGCTTGATTTAATGTCACATAACTGCTAAGATAGGTAAAATAATCATGCGCCTTCAGAGTCACCGTAGCCTCCATCTGTTGTTGCCTTCACAAGGGAAGTTTGGATAATTGTCCAGTGGGTTGAATGGTATAGATAACTGGCCTTGGCTGGCAAGGTTCCCAAATCCCATCACCTCGTTTTTTTCTTGCTTAATTTATCCAGATAATTGCTCCAACTCTTCACTTCTCCTGATCTTTGTCAAATAGCCTACTGGGTCCAGGCAGCCATCTGTTCCTACTCCCCTATTCTCGTGTCTCTTTTTGACCTTCTTTCCTCCTCCTTAAAGGTGGGTGAGGCTGGCGTTGGAAAACCAGCCCTCAGCTGGGAAGTGGCCCTTTTCCAAGAGTTCATCAGGCCCAATACACCTGTCTGCTGGGGTGGACATGCCAAGTACTCATCTCCCTCCTGGCCTATCAGATACAGCTGAATACATTTGGCTGAAGCTCCAGAAATTTGGTTATTCATTTTCTGCTTTCAGCTAGTGTAGACCACCTGGTCAGTGCTTGGCTTACCCACCTCCTAGTTCCCTTGGCTGGCAGTATCTGGCAGCCGGAGTATCTTCACTCCTTTCTGCCTTCCCCACTCTTCAGCATTAGGTAAGCCCTTTAAGGGAAGGAGAAATGGAGGTGAGGTGAGGTTTGAGCATGCATGGTGGAATTGCCATAGAATAACTGGGAGGTTACTTAGAATAAAGTTTTCCGGTCATGGTCAGTCTAGCAGGCTGAATAATGGCCCTAAAGATATCAGGCCCTAATCCTGTAACCTGTAAATGTTATCTTATCTTGAAAAAAGTACTTTGCAGATATGACTAAGTTGAGGATCTTCAGATGGAGAGATTCTGGATTATCTAGGTGATCCCTAAATGCCATTGCTGGTGTCCTTATAAAGGAAATGCAGAGAGAGATTTCACACACACACACACACACACACCCACACACACGCACATGCACATGCACACGCACACGCACACAGAGGCAGTGGGAGATTGGAGGCAAAAATTGGAGTGATGTAGCTTCAAACTGATGCTGCAGCCACGGGAAGCCAGAAGAGGCGAGGAGACCCTCCCCTAGAGCCTCCTCAGGGGGCGTGATCCTGTTCACACAGCGACTTTGGCCCAGTGGTACTGCTTTTGGACTTTTGGACTCCAGAACAGTGAGAGAGTAACTTTAATAGTTGTACACTCTCACATGTGTGGTGATTTTTTACAGTGGCCCCGGGAACCTAATGCAGCCAGTAATGACAGTGCAGAGGCAATCACTGTAACATCACTCCTGGGTTGGAAGCCCCCATCTTGCAAGCCCATATGGGGGTGATCCAAATGCCATGTCATAGTAAGTCAGCAAATGTTTATCGAGCAACACTTTGATCAGTGTTCAGCTGCAGAGCACAGAAGCCACCCTGGTTAGTGTAAGTGGAAAGAGATTCTTTGCAAGGCATTCAAAGGCTAGCAGAAGAGTTGGGAGCGAAGCTCTAGGCCGAGCTTTCAGGGGTGAGTCCACTAAGAGATGCGGCTCTAGCGACCACCAGGCAACTGGCAGGTCAGCTCCAAAGCTGTCTTATCGTCCCTATAATCTGCGCCTCCAAAGTGTATGCCTGTGCCACACTTCTCTCCGCACGGAACCCAGTTTCAAATTCAAGTCTTGTGTGACTTCCTATTGCTTGAGGAATTTAAATTACTACTGGGACTTTAGCTCCAGGGGAGTCTAGGGAATATGATTTTTAGCTTTCCAGCTCCGTGGTGATGGATTTTGCAATCCCGATGCCATGGGCACTGAGTGAGCCAATCTGAGATTTCTTTTTTTTTTTAATAATAACTTTTTATTATGTTATGTTAGTCACCATACAGTATATCATTAGTTTTTGATGTAGTGTTCCATGATTCATTACTTGCATATAACACCCAGTGCACCATGCATTATGTGCCCTCCTTAATACCCATCACTGGCCTATCCCAACCCCCCACCCTCCTCCCCTCTGAAGCCCTCAGTTTGTTTCCCAGAGTCCACAGTCTCTCATGGTTTGTTCCTCCTTCTGTTTACCCCCCTTCATTCTTCCCTTCCTTCTCCTACCGATCTTCTTATTTCTTATGTTCCATAAATGAGTGAAACCATATGATAATTGTCTTTCTCTGCTTGACTTATTTCACTTAGCATAATCTCCTCCAGTCCCGTCCCATGTTGCTGCAAATGTTGTGCAATCGTTCTTTTTGATGGCTGAGTAATATTCCATTGTATATATGGACCACATCTTCTTAATCCAGTCAT
>NC_048223.1:57643991-57789599 GCF_002007445.2 Ailuropoda melanoleuca
GGAACAGAATAAAGAACCCAGAAATGGACCCTCGGCTCTTTGGGCAACTAATCTTTGACAAAGCAGGAAAAACACCCAGTGGAAAAAAGACAATCTGAGATTTCTAACACAAGCGCTTACTATGTGCTGAACCCTGCTCGAAGCCAACAGGACAGAGCCTCTCCGGGCTCAAGGAGCTTATTTTCTCATGGGTGTTGTAGATGATAAGTTCATCAGCAGACACAGTGATGTCACAGATAGGAAAACCTTTGGGTCCACACCTCTGCAATAAAGTGAATATCACAATAAAGAGAGTCAAATGAAGTTTTGGTTTCCCAGTACATATAAAAGTTATGTTTATACTCCACTGTAGTCTGTTAAGTGTGTAATAGCATTATGTCTAAAAAAGTACATACCTTAATTAAAAAATACTTTATTGCTAAAAAATGCCAACCATCATCTGTGCTTTCAGTGAGTTGTAATCACGGATCACAGATCACTATAACAAACATAACAATAACGAAAAGGTTTGAAATATTGCTAGAATTGCCAAAGTGTGTCACAGAGACTCGAAGTGAGAAAATACCGCTGGAAAAAAAAATGGTGCCAATAGACTTGCTTGACACAGGGTTGCCACAGACTTCAGTTAATAATAAAAGGAAGCAGTATCTGCAAAGCACAATAAAGCAAAGTGCAATAAAATGAGGTATGTCTGTAACTGTAAGTGCTATAAAGAAGATAAAGCAGAATAATGATCTGATGGCTAGGGAAGAAGTGTTGGTTGCTTTAGTTGGTATGGTCAGAAAGGGTCTCTATTTTTTTTTTTTAGATTTATTTATTTACTTGAGAGAGAGAGCAGAGGGGAGGGGCAGAGGGAGAGAGAGAGTCTCCAGCAGACTCCCCGCTGACCGTGGAGCCTGCCGTGGAGCTCGATCTCATGACCCTGAGATCATGACCTGAGCTGAAACCAAGAGTCAGATGCTTAACTGACTGAACCACCCAGGTGCCCCAGAAAGGGTCTTTTGATGTGATATTTTGTTAAGTTCTGAATGATGATGAGACGACCATGCAGATGCTGGGGAAGTGGTGTTTCAGGAGGAAGGGGCAGCAAGAGCGAAGACCTGGCAGGAGGATTAACTTGGAATTTTTAAGGGAGGGAGAGAAGAGCAGTGTCGCTGGAATGTGGTAAATGGATGGACAGAGGAGGGACATGAGGTCAAGGGGCTCTTGAGTGTGTGGCCTGCACCACTGGTATGATTTATTGAGATGAGAAGGCTTGGGGAGCTGAGATAAGATTGAGACTTAACGCCTTGGTCATGCAGAGTTTGAGATGCCTAAGTGCGGATGCTGAGCTAGGCAGCTGGACTTTACCAGTCTAGGGCTTTAGGGAGAAACCAGTGCAGGGATAAAATTTGACAGTCATCAGCATATAGGTGATGTTTAAAGTCTTGGGACTAGATGAGGCAGTACATATGGAAGAGAGAGGAGCTGATGTCAGAACTTCGGGGCATTCAAATACGATTTAGAGGTCTGGCAGAGACAGAGGGATCTGAAAAAGCACGGGGAGTGGGATGGGGGCAATGCTGGACATAAGTAGGATTGTAGAAGTCACCTAAGAAAGGGTTTCTAGAGGGGAGGAAGCATCACCATGGGCCTCATGTAGGTCTTTGGTGGCCTATTTCAGGAAGGCGGTGGAGGCAAGAGCTTGGCTGGAGCAGTTGGAAGAGAGGATGGGGGTGCAAGGAGGTAGTAGTGGTGAGTCTGTACAACTCTTTGGAGAAGATTCTTCTGCAAGGAAGCACGGGAATGGGTCAGTTGCTGGAGGGGCCTGTGGGATCAAGGGAGAAGGGGTAATGGCAAAAGTATCTTTGAGGAGATGGGGGTAAGATTCAGGGGATGAGTGATCGTGTTGGCGTTGGGCAGCTCAGGGGCAACTGTTCTGTTTTATTTCCTTTTCTTTCTTTTTTCTTTTAGTTTATTTTTTAAATTTAAATTCATTGAAATAACATATGGTGTATTATTAGTTTTGGAGGTAGAGTTCAGTGATTCATCAGTTACACATAACACCCAGTGCTCATTCCATCAAGTGCCCTCCGTAATTCCCACTCCCCAGTTACCCCATCCCTCATTACCTCCCCTCCAGCAACCCTCAGTTTGTTCCCTATAGTTAAGAGTCTCTTATGGTTTGTCTCCCTCTCTGATTTCGCCTTATTTTATTTTTCCCTTCCCCTACAATCCTCTGTTTTGTTTCTCAAATTCCACACAAGTGAAATCATATGGTAGAAGAGTGAAGGGAGGATGAAAAATGACTCTGCTAAAAATTTAGACATGAGAATTGAACATAAAATGTCCAATTCCCCCCCCCCATATTTTCCTGATTTTGAATATATAAACCCTGGAAGGGAGGAACACCCTTCGAATGCAACCAACTGCCCATCGGCTGTCATGCATGACTCTGGAACCATCTGTCTTGTAAGTACTGACTCAGGCTTCACACACATCTCTAACAGGTTCTAGCTTATCATTGCTTCTGCTTCTCCTTCTTGTACTTTCATTGTCAAAATATGAGAAAAAATTTGAAGCCTTTGACAGCACATAATTATGATGAAGAGATGGCCATCTTATTTGCTTCAAAATCACAAAGAATTGTTTTCTATTTAAGATGATCAATCCAGCAAGTTTCTCTATTTCCTTTTAGCCACCTCTGTTTGTACACCTGCCTTCAACATTTATCCCCTCAAGGGTATTCCCAGGACATAGACATCATAGAAGATAAAAGAACACTGCCAAACACCTCGTGAGCAAACAAAATGATCCAAGATCTTGGAATAAAATATTGCAGGATGAAGTCTTCCCAGTGGAATGAGTGGCTGAACGAGAACACCGTATGTTCTTTTGGTCCATGGCAATATATCATCCACCCATCAGATTTTGAGTTTGAGAACATTTGTTGAACATATTGCACTCTGAAGACTTATGGCCTGAGATTTCACTTACATGATCAATTTCATCATTGTCCTTAGAGTCTGGAGTCCTACTGTCTCTGCCTTCATCTTCTGATTCATGTAAGAATTGTAAACAGCTTTCTTTTCTTTTCTCTTTGCCATTATCGACAGAAAGCAAAAGATTCTGAATTTTCAACAGTGTTCAACGCAGGCTACAAAGATGGCACCTCCAGCTTTCCTTTGTACACCCCTGAAGATGATGCCATACTTTTGCCAGTTGGACAGAAAGGCTAAGAAGGATGCAGTTGTGACGATTTATCTCACTGTGGCATCATCCTGCTAATCCAGGTCACGGTATCCTTCTTGTTCAGAAGAATTCATGCATTTCGATGAAATAGGAAACGTGTTTCAAAATATAGGAAAATTAATCCTAAGGTCCCCAAATGTAACAGATGTATAAAAGGGTCCAATGGATGCATGGGGGTAATTGGGAGACAGAATGAATCTTATTCCTTTAAGAAAAATTAGTAATTACTTCCTTTTTCTTTGGAAAACCTCTAATAAAGAACAAAAGTCAAGCAAAGTCAATCCTTGCAAATAGAAGTGCTCAAAAAAGAAACTTGAAAATTTAAGTTGGATCTAACAGATCCTATTGAGAGTTTCCTCCCATATTTTGACTCATAGACAATCTCTTAAAACTTCTTGTGACTGGAAACCTGTTTTTCCTTTTTTTATTATAATAATATTTTTTTATTATATTATGTTAGTCACCATACAGTACATCCCTAGTTTTTGATGTAAAGTTCCATGATTCATTACTTGCGCATAACACCCACTGCACCATGCAATACGTACCCTCCTTACTACCCATCACCGGCCTATCCCAATCCCCCACCCTCCCCTCTGAAGCCCTCAGTTTGTTTCCCAGAGTCCATAGTCTCTCATGGTTCATTCCCTCTTCTGTTTACCCCCCCTTTCTTTATCCCTTTCTTCTCCTACCGATCTTCCTGCTACTTCTTATGTTCCATAGATGAGTGAAACCATATGACAATTATCTCTCTCTGCTTGACTTATTTCGCTTGGCATTATCTCCTCCAGTCCCGTCCATGTTGCAGCAAATGTTGAGAAATCGTTCTTTTTGATGGCTGAGTAATATTCCATTGTATATATGGACCACATCTTCTTAATCCAGTCATCTGTTGAAGGGCATCTTGNTTTGCCATTCTAACTGGCGTAAGGTGGTATCTCAGTGTGGTTTTGATTTGAATTTCCCTGATGGCTAATGATTTTGAACATTTTTTCATGTGTCTGTTAGCCATTTGTATGTCTTCACTGGAAAAGTGTCTGTTCATATCTTCTGCCCATTTTATGATTTGTTTATTTGTTTCTCCTGTGTTGAGTTTGAGAAGTTCTTTGTAGATCTTGGATACCAGTCTTTTATCTGTAGCATCATTTACAAATATATTCTCCCATTCTGTGGGCTGCCTCTTAGTTTTTTTGACTGTTTCCTTGACTGTGCAGAAGCTTTTTATCTTGATGAAGTCCCACAAGTTCATTTTTTCTTTTGTTTCTCTTGCCTTTGGAGATGTGTCATGAAAAAGGTTGCTGTGGCTGATGTTGTAGAGATTGCTGCCTATGTTCTCCTCTAGGATTTTGATGGATTCCTGTCTCCCATCGAGGTCTTTCATTCATTTGGAGTTTATCNTCATTTGGAGTTTATCTTTGTGTATGGTGTGAGAGAGGGGTCAAGTTTCATTCTTTTGCATGTAGTTGTCCAATTTTCCCAGCACCATTTATTGAAGAGACTGTCTTTTTTTCCACTGGATGTTTTTTCCTGCTTTGTCAAAGATTAGTTGCCCAAAGAGCCGAGGGTCCATTTCTGGGTTCTTTTTGAGTGGTAATTGATAAAGAAGTGATTTGGGGTAAACCACCTTTTATATATTAGTGTGTTTTAGTTTTTGCATTGAAAGTTTATTTTTATATCATCTTTAAAATGATTCTCATGATATGTGTCCTTTCTTCACTTAGTGGCACATACCCGTTAGTTTGAGATGAACTATGAGAAAAAAATGTGAATCATAGTGAATAGAAAAAGGCATATTATGATTTGATTTTAGCTCCTCAATATGTACATATGATATATTTTACAACATTTTAACAAAAAATAGGCAAAAACTATTTTATTTTCTTGATGTGTGCTTAATTTTGCACTTAAGCTGGTCTATATTTCTAATTTTTGAAATTTTATTTCTAACTGACAAGATAAGACATGAGATTTAAGCTGCTCTGAAATATGAATTTTTTTCCTCACCAATAAATAGAAAACCAGGGGGGCCTGGGTGGCTCAGTTGGTTGGGCATCTGACTTTTGGTTTTGGCTCAGGTCATGGTCTCAGGGTTTTGGAGTCAAGTCCCATGTCAGGTTCCGTGCTGGGCGTGGAGCCTGCTTGGGATTCTCTCTCTCTCTCCCCCCCTCTGGCTCTCTCCCTCCCTCTCTAAAAACAAAAAAGCCAAAATTGGATATAATTTTATATATTTTTATAATTATTATATTATATATTTACAATTATAATTAATTTTATTATAATTTATTATGTATTTCATACATACAACTTTTTTTCTTTTCAACTTATATTTTTGAAGTACTAGAAATCTGGATCTGGTAAAAATAATCCAGAGATACATTTGCAAAATTATTACCATTTTGTGCTTCTTGCTAATACGCTCCTTGTAATTGATCATCAGTGTTTCTTACTCTCCTTAGCTACAGGCAATGCTCCACTGTGGGAATAAAATAAGCAATGTATGAGAAGGAACGAAAGCAACTGAAGAGGGCACGTGGTTGAGTTAGCTGAGGGCAGTGGGTATGAGGGGTTGGGGCAAAAGCAGACTCATCAGTCTCTTAACAGATTCGTCTCAAAGAGGGAAATGTAAAATAATTAATTTATTGACTTGAAAAAAGTAAAAATAGACACAAATGCTCTTGGCTTTCTTTGATGATCCCGACCCCTGGGTCACTTTTGAGAGACGTTGGCGAACCTGGGGATGGGCTGCATGGGCCTCGCTCAGCCTGGCGTGTGAGTGCTGGCCTGTGCTCACTGGGCGTGCGGGAGATCCCCTGGCTCATTCTTCCCCTGTGGGGTTCCTTTGCGTAGCCTTCTTGCAAACCCTCAACTTTTCATTTGCTGTTGCCCAAAACAGATTTCCGTTTCTAAGACTGTAACTCAACTTACACGAATGTATATTTAGTGAGGGGTAGTCTCATGTGGTCAGCAGCATATTTCTGGAAATTGCTTAGAATGCCCCTAGAGGCTAATGTTCTGAAGTTAGTGTTGACTCTCACTAGCTTTGGATCCAGAGGCTGCCATCTTCATTCTTCATCCACAGGATCCAGGAGCTGTGTCTTCCTGGGTCCTGAGTTCTGTAGTGGGGGCGAGAGGTGGAGTGAGCCTAGGGGACAGCCATCGATCGTCACAGCCTCTGGGCTGCTTTGGAGAAAGCATGGTGGAAGGGGCTGATGCACGGGCATCTCGTCTTATCCGGTGGGTCAGCCAGGCCTGTGGGGCCGCGTCCTCAGCCCCTTTCCTTTGGAGCTGCGGGATATGCCCGCGGACGGTGCACGCCCACGGCCAGCAGGGCCTTCCCTGGACCCCTGGCTGCAGCGGAAGGACCTCTCTCAAACTCCCCTGCCCTTGGAAAGTGTCTCAGACAAGGAGCTGCTTTGCCAGGGTCAGTAGCCTCTTTACCGTGTGTCCGGGGGCCTTCAGAGTGAGCAGGGGAGACAAGAGGACAGGAGAGAAAGAGAAAGTCTACAGGGCTGAGACATGGAGGAAGTAAAAGAAGAAAAACCCCATGGAGGGGGCGGTTAGCGTTGTGCAGTCGGAGTGGCTTCTCGTGGGGGTCATCACCTTCCAGGCTGGACTCCACCTCTGTGTATTCTGGGTAATGAGTGCCAGGCAGAAGGCGAGTGGAGAATCGGGAGAGAGTGCCCGGACAAGAGCAAGGGGACTGGGAAGCTCTGCAAGGCAGAGCCCGGGCGCTGGTGGTTCATTCCTGAATCCTGAGCGCACGGAAAAGCACCCTGCACGTGGTAAACGCATGTGGAAAATGTCCTTTTCTGCGCGGAGCCCGGTGAGCGCTGATGGCGTGCGGTTGGGTCTGCAGTGGTCCCTGGGTTCTCATGGCTCCAGAGGAGAGGAGACCCCCTAACTCGAGGCCGCACAGTCAGGGATGACGGTCCTCCCCAGTGGGACGACCCACCTGGGGCAGCCCGGGAGGAGCAGCCGGATGGGCAGACCAGCCCTCAGACTCACCAGTGACAGCCGTACTGGCCAGCACCCCCTCATGCACTTCCTGCACCTTCTAGAGAGGGACGATGGACTAAAATGAAAAGTGACCTAAGTGAATAGTCACATGACCGAGGCTCTGCGGGTGCCACCTGCGAGCGAGAATGCAGATGGATGGAGGGCTCTGCCCTGTGCTGGCTGTGGTGGCTCCTCGGGCGGGAGGGGACAGGGGGAGCTAGAGGGCTCCCTCCAGAGCTCCCCTGAGGCAGCATTTCTGCTCTCCCCTGCCACAACTGTGCTGGGAGTAGGACTGCTGTAAGAGCTTCTGGCTAAAGCCGGCAGGAGTCTCAGGTCTCTAGGATGCAGGGTAGGTTCCTTCCCTTAGGGTTCTGTCCATGTCTCCAAAGCAGGAGAAGAAACTTTCAAATGACAGTGGTCCGGCTATTTGGTCTGGTGTTGGGGTTTCCAAAAGGCTTAATTCACTGTATAAAGTCCAAACAATGAAAACCCATATTGAAACAGGCTGCTTACTTGGCATTTACAAGCCAAATGGTTTGGAAAGCCACAATATGTCTCTCTACTGCATGGATTCAACTTACTGACATGTTCTGAACACTCTCTATGTTCAGGGATGTCATGTACAGATGTGCAGTTTGTGCACTGCACAAAGGTTCAGGGCTCCGCCAAGGGTATGAGGTGTGGGAGGTGGAATGTGAATGAGCACTGAAATCCTGCTTGTGATTTCCTGCTGGATGTGCTAGGGGGCTGCCTTCACCTGAAAAGATGGGCACGTTTTCTTTGCACAAGGGCGTTGTTCTGCAGAGCTGTCACACAGGCTAGTAGGCCCCCTGAAGGCTTGGGCAGCCCTGGCTTTTTTCCCCAGGCTGTGCTAAGGTGATGCAACAATGAGGAAGATGGAGCCCCTTCCCTCCAACTGCGTACAGACTTCTAGAAAGATCTAGGCACTTAAACCAGCAATTGCGATCCTACCACTTTTCTTTTCTTTCCCATCGTATTCCTTTCTGGTTTGTTGGAATAGCAGCCAGCTGTCAATAACCTTGGGAAGGCTGAAGTACTCATAGGAAGGCCCCACAGTCTGTGTGGGGAAACTTGGCCCTTGTTTACTCTTGGTAGGAATGGTTCATGCGAGCCCAGCTGGGAGACTGAGGCAGGGCCCTTTCTATAAACACATTGGTCCTATGATGGCCAAAGAGCAGAACCCACATTTCCCAGGGCTTGGGGGCCTGACTCCCCGAGGCTGCTGCAGGGGACACTGGAGTTGCTTGGTTGGCCAGTCACTGAGGGAAAATCCCCAGCTAAGCTGAGGAACCTGGCCAGACCTCCCCAAGCCGACTCTCCAGCCCAGTGATGGCCGGTTTTGGGTATGCTGTGTAGACCACGGGGGAATAGATCCAACCAAACCCAACACCCGATGGTTAGGCATCCAGAGAAGCCAAACACAGCCTATGACATCATCCCAGAGACTTGTGCCCTGATGACGTGAAAGTCACCCCACTCAGGAGCAGGTGAGCTGGGATGCCGGCAGCCCCAGAGCTTGCCATTGCAAACCTCTTCACCGTGGGCACAGGTGACACTGGCAGCTCCCAGCCTGGGATGGAGCCCCGACAGCAGAACTTGGTCAGAGACGTGTGGGGTGAGCGGGCTGCGTGGGCCCGGGGGCACTCCTCCTCCCCTGTGGGCCTCCATCCCATGGATGTGGCGGGTGTGAGCTGGGGTGGCAGCTGAGCACTGACGTGTGTTTGCTCAGGAGGCTGCGGAGGGGCTGGGGTGGGCCCAGGGCTTGCGGTGCCATCCCAAGACCACAGGGCAGAAAGGCTGGGTCAAACCAGGTGGATAGATGTGCCATAGACCTGGGGCAGGGTGGGGGGCAGGACACCGGAGAAGAATAACCTCCTATGCCCTGAGGGTCTGTATCCCAGGTAGGCCCCGAGCTCCTCCAGAGAGCAGGTGGCGAACTCAGAGGGCCGGACCCCAAGTCGTTTTCACCAAGGAGTGAGGCTGAGCTGGGCCCAGCAGGGGTGGGGGCATGACACGAGGCCTTGGCCACTCCTGTCGGGACTCCTCTCGCCTGTTCCCTTGGGCACTGGAAGGTGAAGAACGAACCAACCCCACGCCCCCGTCTCTCTTCCACGAAGCCACCCCGACCTTCAGGCTCCAAGTAGCTGCTCACCCCCTAAGCTCCTGTAAATCATGGCAGCCCCTCCTATTCTGCCTCCCATGCCAAAGAATGAGTCAGCGGTCTCCGGAACCCCCCAGGCCGTGGGAGGGCCCCTGGCCCTGTCAGGAGCCAAGATGTGTGTGTGTGTGTGTGTGTGTGTGTGTAGGTCTTGTACACGGGGCAGGGCCGTGAGGTCTAGGCACATGAGTGCCTCTGTCTTGCCCCAAGGGGCTGACTTATTAATTAGTCAGGGAGATGCAGCCCCATGAGAGAAAAATGTGTAATATGGTACATGATATTTGGAGATACTAACTCTTCTTGTTCCTTCCAAACCCATCTGGGGTTTCTGACATTTCCATGCCTCGCCGTGCCGGCGTGCATGAGTCTGGAGGGGGGACCCGGAGAAGCTTCACATGTCCAGCTACTTCCCAAGTGTCTAAGGTGTATTTTTGTGGATGCCTTTCTTCCTGCCTCCTGTTAATCCATAACTTCCAGTCGGGTAGGTACACGGCTCATTCTCTGTCAGCACCCTCCAGAATCTGTGCCCTCCCCACCCTGGCACTATGGCATAAACCCACAGCCTGCAGAGCTCAGCTCTCATGTGTGAAGGCCGTCCTTTGGAATGCTAAGACAGATCCAGTTCTTAAAACAGCCTGGTGAATCAGAAGTACTTTTCAGTCTGTTGCTTCAGCTGGAGGTAGACAACCCCACCTGAGAGCTGAACGAGCGAGAACTTGGGTTTGGAGTGCGGGGGTGGGGGGGGAAGACCCTGCCCCTGGAACCCGTGGGGTGAGGGACGATGGCCACTATTCATGGCGGTCTTCATAAATGGCTTGTGTCCACTGTGATGTTCATCTGAGAGGTAGCGTTTTGAGGAAAGGGAAACTTTCACTGATTTTGAAAGTGAAGTGGTGGGAGCCTTGTGGGTCCTGGGAAGTATGGGAACAGCCATATCTTAATGATACGATATTGTCCTGCAGGAGCAGGGCCAGATGAGAGACAGTGTAGACAGTAGGCGCGTGGGGCTTTCAGGAAGAGGAGAGGTCACTCTTCTCCCATCCGGGAGGGTGGCAGCAGGGGGGCAGAGCTGCAAAGACCTGAGCTTTGAGACCTGCAGACCTGCGAAGACCTGGGCGGAGCGGGCAGATTAGGAGGAGAGAAATGTCCAGGAGGGGTTATGATGTGAATGAAGGTGTGAGAGAAGGGACGGTCACAGAGCAAGTGGCGACAACCGTGATGTCTCTTCGGATGGCAGGGAAGCCTGTGCTGGAGAACGACCGAGGGGAAGGTGGTCTGGGTGGGTTGGGACATCCTCAAGGCCTGGCTGGAGACGAGGTCCAGTGGGTGGTGAAGGAGGCTCCCTGGGGAGGAGGCCGGCCTACCGAAGGAGGCCCTCCTGGGATGAGGCCCGAGTCCACACTGCGCCTGGCATGGGGGCTGGCAGTGAGCGGAACAGGGAGGAGGTCTCAGCCAGGAGACATCCTGGCGGGGAGCCTACAGGCTCTGGGCTGTGGGAGGCAGTGGGCTGGCGGCTGATCAGACAGCAACAGGCATGGGGAGGCCCAAGGGGAGCCGCCAGAGGGATGTCAGGGTGGTGGTATCCAGGTGGCTGGTGCCAGGTGCCTGGGGGACAGCAGAAGGGTCAGAGACCATCTGCCCAGAGGCGACCCTGCCCGAGGTGAGCCCGCCAGAGGTGGCCTCTCTGGGGGAGGAAGGCGCCTGGCGAGGAAAAGAGGAGCAGCTTGGGAAGGCCCACCGTGGGAGGGCACTTCACTGGCTCAAAAAAATACTTGAGACTTGAAGTGGTTGCATGAGCGAGTTGGACTTTGTGCCCCGGGTTGGTGATTTCTCATTGTTCTGTGACTTCGGTTTTGGTTTTGTCATGAGTGTTCACGAACCCCGGCACAGTGAAACCCAAAAGCTCTCTTGAAGGAGCGGAATGGAACACAGAACTCTCAAGAGACAGCTATCCTCGTATCTGGAGGGCCCACTGTTTTTCTCGGGGTTGTAGACTGACCTTGACCCCGGGGTGTCTCCCCCACCTGCCCTGACGCCCGCCCCGGGGCCTCCCTGACATCTAGGCGGGAGCCACACCCGGGTGGAGGTGTCCCTGCCGCTCCGGTGATTTACAGTCCGTGATCGAAGACTTTTTAACAAGCACTCTGGGGATGGCGATTTTTCAGGGCGCAGCCCCTGGCAATGGTTGTGTTTCTGGGCTGGTGACTCAAGATGACTGGACAGGTAGGAGGATGAGATGATGTCTTCTTTTTTTTTTGGCATGAGATCTCTTCCAAGTAAATGAACAGGCTGCTTTTGAAAACGCTGCAGTGGGAGACAGGCGAGCACATGTTTTTGCTCCAAGCACCATGGCTCTCCCCCATCCCACCACCACCTTTAGGCACACCGTAGTCCCCCTGCGGTCCCCACGCCCGCTGACCCCGTGGCGCTCATGCGAGGACAGTGATAGGCATTAGTGGTGGACTCACCACGCTTCCTCCCCTGAGCGCGCTTCCGACAGCCAGCAGGAATCAATAAATCAGGATAAAGAAAACGACATTTGGCTTTGTCTGGGCTCGAGTGTCAGAGATCTACCACCGTCTTGGTGTTGAATGGAGATTCTGTTTCCTTCTCCCACTCTAAACTCAAAGGCTGCTTCCGGCTTTCCTGTTGGTACCCACACTCACCCAGACAGTTCTGACACTTCAACTCACTGATCAACTTATTTTATTTTTCAAAGATGTATTTATTTATTTATTCTTTTATTTATTAGATAGAGAAAGAGAGAGCACAAGCAGGGGAGAGGGACAGAAGGAGAGGATGAAGCCGGCTCCCCGCTGAGCAAGGGGCCTGATGCGGGACTCAATCCTGGGACCCTGGGATCGTGACCTGAACTGAAGGCAGATGCTTCACTAACCGAGCCACCCAGGCACCCTATTTTTTTTTAAACCACCATTTTTTAAAAAGTTAAGCACACACACACACACACACACACACTTACAGGGAAAAATCATGAAAACCAGCAAGTCCTGTGTTAGAGCTGGCCGAGCATGAAGGCTTGCCCTCCCAGACCAAGGGCCAGGACAAAAATTCTCAGGGTAGCTGATTAACACAGATCGAATTTTTACTAGTTTACAAGCATGCATAGGCTGCTAGCACTTTGTTGCCTTAGAGGATGAATACCTCATGTAGTTCTTCTGTTAAGACACACCATCTCCCGTTTAGAGAAAAGCAATCTGGGGGGTTGCAGGAAAGATGAGTCAGGGGGCCCAAGCAGTTGGAGCCTGGGTTTCCGGTGCAGCTCTGGAAAGGCATGTGTGTGTCTCCAGTGCCGGATGGGTAGGTGGGGCTCTCCTGTTGCCAGCCTTTGTCCTCGTCTTTCTGTCTACCCAGATGGTCACTAAGTGCCCAAAGCAGGAGGACAGAACGTCTTTGAGGTTGTCTTGAGAACCAGTTCTGAGACTGTTGTGAACACAATCCTGGCTGAAAGGCTGAAGTTTTCTTCTGGTGGAATTTTTTATTTAAGATATGGCAGTGGAGCCTGAAGCTGGCAGTGTGGTGTGGACACTACACAGCCAGCCTCACTTTTCTACAGAAACCTTGGTATTTGCTTCCGGGTCTCGGGATTTGCTCCACTAGGGCCATAGGCCCTGAGGGCACTGAGTGAGACCTCTGGGTAAGGTGCTGATCCCAGGATGAGCTGATGAGTTTACATGACATCACCAATACCTGCGGGAGATCGAGCTGCATCTGCTTGGAGGAAAAGGTGCACACTTGTGAGATAATGAAGACTGATTGGTACCCACTGGTCAGCGCAACTCCAGAGAGCTCCTGGGGCCTCGAGAACCCATTTGCTGAGCATGCACACGTGGGCCAGGCACTACCTTTCTGGGTCTATTATCTTGGGCAGGGCCACAGATATATTTTGCAGAGGGCCAGATACCCCGTTTTGAAGGCCATATGTCTTTGTCATAACTACTTTGTCCCAACTACTCAACTTGGTTGTTGTAGTGTGAAAGTAGCCACAGGTGAACGGCATGGCTGTGTTCCAACAAAACTTATTTACAAAACAGGTGCTGGCCAGATCTGGTCTACTTGTTTATTGCCCAGATTTTCCCTCTGAACTTTTGAAGGGCAGGAACAAGTTCTTATTTATGTTTGTCTCTCTAGTGTCTGGCATGGGGCCTGATTCATGGTATGTGCTGAGTAATACTCCATGAAGATTTTCCAAGGAAAAGGTATAGTTACGACTCGCACCATGAGCTACACTTGGAGTCCTGATACTAGAATGCTTAAATTAAAGGGCCCTCGTTTATCACATACCCACACGTGCACATCCACCCATCACAGACATAGACAGACAGATAGATGCAGGTATCTTACAGCTAATCCCTCAGATATATGGGCAGTTTATATTCCAGGTCTGTTGTCCTTTCAACTCCCTCCCTTCCCTCTCTTTCTCTTCTCCCTAAAAATTTATTATGCATTTTCTATGTGCCAAACATGATGCTAGGCTGTAGGCAACATCTAAATGTAACAACCAACACATGTGCATTTTTTCTTCAAGGAGCTTATAGTCCAGTAGCTGAACCCAAAGAAGGGAAAAAGAAGAAGAAAAAAGATAAATGGAGAATTTAATGAAGTAGAAAACAAATATAAAATATCAACAAAATCAAAAGCTAGATTATTTGGGAAGAATAATAAAATTGATTTAAAAAAAATAAACCCTAACAAGATTGGGCAAGAGGGAAAAAAAGAAAAGGTAAGCATAATCCTTGTCAGGCGTGATAGGGAGACATCACAATGGAGCCCACCTTCCTTAACATGCCATTACATTTGAAAATTTAGATAAATGGGTAAATTCCTAAAAAACAAAATTTGTCAAAATGGACACAAGAAAAGATACGAATCTTAACTAGTCTAAGATTAAGTTAACTAAATTAAGTCTAAACTAAACTAGTTGATGAAATAAATCGAATCCATAATTTAAAACATTTCCACCAGAAAAGCCCCAGGCGTGGAAGTGATACCTGCACCAGCATACAGGCACAAGAATGCTCATAGCAGCACTATGTATACATGCTAGCCCTGAACTGGGAACAGCCCAATGTCCAACAAGATGGAACAGATGAGGAGGAAACAAAGCCTTGAAGTGTTGGCCCTTTGCCCTGATGCAGTGTGCACTCCTGGTGTGTTCTGATGTACTGGGAAGTGTTTTCTTGGAAGAGGTGCCACTTGCGTGGAGGCTTGAGAGAGAGAGCGAGAGAGAGAGGAGAGAGAGAGAGAGAGATCTCTGCTGAAGATCTGTTGGGACAGACGGGGACGGGGAGCAGTGTGGGCAGAGACACTTTAGTGGGAGATAAGCTGTGTTTGGGAAAGGACAGGCTTTCAGTGTAGTTGGGGATGAGGAACAAGGGGGGCCTGGGACAGGATGAGGCTGGAGGTGATTCCCAATGGGCCAGGGAGAGCCATTGAGGGTGCAAGCTGGGGAATCATGTGACCAGAACCCCCAGGGATACTCTGGGGGCTCTGCTGAAGTTGGATGAAGAAATTGAGCCTGAAGGGAGGTTGGAGGGATGTGTGAGGTCACATGAGAAGTGCTGAGGTGGGAAACAGTGCAGTCACAGTAGGGGTGGAGAGGAAGGCGTGGAAACAAAATTGCCACCAACGTGGACTCTACAGGACCTGGATGATGAGAAAATTAGGGTTGCTGGTTTGGGTGATCAGGTGAATGGGGGTCCCATTCTCCGGGCGGGAGTGGGGGGGAGGTGAGCAGTTAGATTTGGGGCATGTTGAGTGGACAGTCTGTTGTCCAGGAGAAAGCTGGGGCTTGGGGCTCAGAGGAGAAATTCGAGCTGGAGGCATCAGCCATCCAAAGCAGCAGTGATTGGAAGCGTGGGTGGTGGGGGGGGGAGGACAAGCTCTCAGGGAAAGAAGTTGGGTAGAGGGAGAAAGCTCTGGGTAGTGCCAGCATTTGTGACAGTCACAGGCCATGGTGGAAGATTCCTAGTGGACGGCAAGCCCAGGCCCTACCATTGAGATTGTCTGCACATGCTGGCACAGTCATTAGTCACCCTGGCTTAGGAAGGGTTCCAGGGAGAGGGGAGCCCTGGATGGGGGACCCATAAACAGAGGAAAACAGAAGCCCTTAGGTTTAGGGTGTTTCTCTCTTTCATCAGTGACTCCTGGGCTGGGTCAACACTGGGCCTCTCCAGGCCTCTTGCTCCCTTAAGCACGACAGAAACAGGGCCATTGTTTTCCTGATGTGCTTTTGTGTCGACAACCCCATAAAGACCAGGAAGCCTCAGAATGCCTTGTTCTGCCTGGGAAGGGCATAGCTCCTGGCACGTGGGGTCCCTCTCTCCCAAGCTAAGGAGTCAGCTTAACAGCATTCTAGAGTTTTCTCAGCCCGTCAGCCACAAATCGCGTTTGAAAACCATTCTGCAAATGCACGGTTCTGGGTGATTTTCTGTTTATAGCACAGAGGCAGTGACGTGTCTGCTGATTTGACTTTATGATCGAAGTCTAGGTGACGGGTTGTAGATATCTTGAAGGAAAAGTGTAGGTAAGTCCTCATTTGGAGGACTAGAAAACTAAGCTGAACAGATAATTTAAAACCAAAGGAAAGTAACCGTAGGACACTGGATCAGATAATTTTTGGCAAAATGTAATGCAGGGGCAACCTTTGTTGAAGAAGTCTTACTGAGTCTTACTGAGGAATTGAACAACCCAAACGGCCAAGTGCTGAGCTGCTCTGAGCCATGGAACTCCCTCCCCGCCCCCCCCCCGCTGCCTGCCAGCACTGCTCTCCCAGCCTTGGAATGTTGCTGGCAGATCCCCGTGGTCCTTGGAACCCCCACTGCTAGAGGTTTTCTTCTGTCCTGCCAGCTGGGCCCAGCACCTGCAGAGCCGTATCTCCAGACCTCATTGGCGTCTCTCAATCGCTGTGTCCCTCTGACACGCAGAGAGGTTGGGCTGCATGCTGCTCCCAGATGACTCTCATGTCACAGAGAGGCCACTGGCTCTTTTGTTTCTAAGAAATATTCCGGCCAGTGTCATTTCTGACACGGGGCTTGCTCCCAAGGCCACTGGCCCGAGTTGGCCTGACGTCCCATGTCTGAAGGGGACAGTTGGCCTTAGGCGGGTGCTGCCCATGGCCCGGCTGGGTCCCCTTGTAACTCTGGGCTCCACATCCAGACCCTTTCTTGGGTAGGAGGGGAAGAGGACAGGAGCAGTTGGGAAGTGGGGGCTCCCAAGGGCCCAGGTCTGTAGGGAGAGCCGAACAGTTAGTTTGTCAAGGCTTGGAGGGACTGAAGGGTCAGCAGGCAGGGGACGTGAATCATTTGTATCAATAAACTTTACAAATGTACACGATCCTCATCATTCCTAATTTGGAACTTGCTCTTTAAGAGACTGTCCTAACCTAATAAGGTGGCTTCAGGAACTCAGCGAGATGAGGACATTCGTTCAGAGGTCAAAGTCCCTCTGAGCCCCTCTGGGTCACTCCAGCTAGCTCAGTGGCTGCTTGTAGCCCGATGACAATGGCGAGCATCATGGGGCGCCTCAGGGCTCACGTAGATCATTGCGCTCTCCCCTCAGATCTGTACCTGCATTAACCTCGAAGGCAAGCATGGCAGTCGCAGCTAGTGCACACCTGTGAGCACTCGTGGTGGGCCAGGCACTGTTCTAGCATGTTCCATGTGTCATCTCATTTAATCCTCACAACACCCCCGAGAGGCTGGATAAAAGCAATGGTGAGCGCTGATTTATTGATGCGGGCTCACTGTTTTGACAGGTTCTGGTTTAAGCCCCTGACATGCGTGGGTCCTGAGAACAGGAGTGAACACAGGTCCTGTGGGCCTGCCCTCTTCCCGGGGACTGGAGCAGGCAAAGACCATGCCACTAGGCACCTGCCTGGGTGGAGCACAGGCTGGCCTGTGTGTGCGTGTGCGTGTGTGCGTGCGTGCACACATGTGTATGCATGCACTCCTCATGCACGCACCCCCAGTGGAGGCAGAAGGGAGACAGCAGCCCCGGATTCAAATTGACCTTGTCCCTGAAGGTCTGGGGGTGACCTCCCACACTCTGTATGGCCACTGCCTTGTTCCCCCAGCTTGCCCACTGTTGCTGTGTCCTGGGGAGAGGGTGTCCCCTAATGAGGCCGCAGACTGTGGAAGGATCCCCATGACAACAGGATCCCTTAGGAGCTGCTCAGCTGACAGGGACTGTTTCTGTTCATGGTCTAGGACAGGAGGAGGCAGGGGGCTTCTCCCCTGGCTGCGGGAGGTCTGGCCTGCGCTGGCTGCCCTTTCCAGAAGCTGGTGCAGACTGGCCCCGGCTGAGCCCCGGATGGATGGTAGGAGCCAGGGGAAGTGCTGACTGCAGCCTTGGCAGGCAACAGGGGCGAAGGCTGAGCGAGAAAGAGCTTCGGCTGTTAGGAGCAGGACCCCCCAGGAGAGCGGGTGGAGCGGAGCCCATCAGAAAGCAGGACAGCTCGGGGCTGAGTCCAAACAGGCCAGGCCCAGAGAGCAAGATGGCAGTAGGGTCCCTGGGGACCATGAGCAGGGAGCGCCCCCTCCTCCAGCAGGTACACTCTGTACCCAGGTGTGGAAACACTACTGATTTTCCTTTGAAGTTGCGTAGAGCGTGGGTTTACAGGACCTTTCATAACCCCAGGAAAATGAAGTTCCAAAAACTGTGAAGCACGTTGTTCTCTCACTCTTCCAGTGAAGAGGATGAGGGTAAGAAGGGCAGAACACAGGGAGAGCACTGTGCCAGAAGCTGTGTTCGAGGACATTCCTCCTGACCTTGCTTATGGTGTGGCCCCCAGGCAGGAGACACCCGGACAAGCACAGAGGGTCACAGAAGCGGGGGTTGTGTTCTCAGGGGCATCTTCCAGTGTTGGTGTTTTTAGTTCAACGTTCTTGGGTTCTACTCCCATGTTTACACACATTCCTATGTGGGGAGATCATCCTCTTTGACTTTCTGAGGGTTCAGGAGGAGCTGAGCTTCCAGAACATGAACAGAACATTTTGCTGCAAAGGTATGAATAATGTTCTGGATTCCAGCTCCCAAGCCAGCCACTACTGTCCTGGGCTGCAGGACCTGAAGGCAGGCAGGACGTGGCCTGGTGTCCTTTGGGTCCCTCGGTGTTAATCAGCCCGAAGAAATGGCTCCTCAGGAAGGGGGGCTGGTGAGCAAGCAGGTGACCACATGAGTCTGTGAGACGGGACACTGACTAGGTCTCCTTTTGGAGACGGTCACCTCGGTCCCTGGGGAGTCAGCGAGCTGTCTGTGGTCTGCATCCCAGGTGGTGTCGCCGAGGAGCACCAAGGACACTTGTGAGGGAGTTGGCTATGTGTCTTTTCATACAAGGTCCTGGCCAAGTACGTCTCATGATGGACAAAGCATGAACGGGGGCGGGAAGGAGAGGGCAGAGCCGCCCTGGTAAGGCCCTGGTAAGGCCGAGGGGAGGGCCCAGGCAGGAGGCTTCCCCACGGGGAGTCTGGTGGCTCTGAAGGAGGGAGGAGAGAGAGGCAGGGCCAGCCGGCTCGGGGAGCGGAAGAGCATGAGGGTGGGCAGGGAGGCCAATCTGAGGGCAGGCAGGCTCTCAGGTGGGCAGAGAGCCTAGGCTGCTCCGCGGTGGGACTTAGAAGCCAGGAACAGGATGCCAGAAAGGACGGCGGGGATGGAGGCCTCTTCCCTGAGAAGGAACAATGGCCATTCTTCCATTGAAGGCTGACATTCCGTGAGAGAGGAAAGGCCTCCTGGTGGAGGGAGGGGGCAGCTTGAGGAGAGGAGCCCAGAGGGAAGGGAAGGGGCCCCAGACGCTTGCGCTGACCCGGGCCAGCACGGCCAGGCCTTGGGAACTGACTTGGAATTTGATACGCGCCCCGTCTCCGGTACCAAGCAGACAGGCCAGCTCCCGCGGATGGCTTCACCTGAGTGTGACTTCACAGCTTCACGAGGTGCCCCTGACTCAGCCCCCACCCCGGCCCCGCGGCCCCCCAGGACCCCGAGGGGCAGGCCTGGACCGGAGGCCGCGAAGCTGCCCCGGGCTGGGGTCTCACGTGCCGTGTCGTGAGGTTCTGTGAGACTTACCATCTATACACACGGGAAGAAGGATTTCCCAGAAAAAATAAAGGAAGCAGGCCAATATAATCAGCGCGCACAAACCCCTCCTCTTTCCAAATATGTGCCTATCTCCAAAACAATCAAAACTGCCCCATTAAATAACACTTGCTCAGTACAAAGGAAGTACGGCATGATGGGATCGCTCGCCGGTTCCAAGTAAAACATTCCTGATTGTTCGACAGGCAACAATGAACAAAAACGCTGAATGGCGTTCACACGTGAGTTCTGCTGTGCTCGGGGCAAGCCCTTCAGTGCGCCCGAGCACCCAGCGCAGGGGTCACTCGGTGGCTCTCTCACGGTCGGCTCTGGGGAGCGGCTGCCCTTGGGTTGAGGGGGGTCGGAACGGGCTGGGGCCTCACGTGCAAGTCCGGACCTGACTGGCCATCTGTGCCCCTGCCTGCTTCCCGCACGCGGCGCCTGGGGCCTTTCCAGACTACCTGCGTCTGGTCCAGCCCTCCGTCCCCGCCGTGAGGCGGGCTCTGGGCCGACCGCGGCTGTTGCACGTGAGCTGGCACAGGCCGGGAGCTGGCAGAGAGGGGGAGATGGTAGTCAGGGGCCAGAGGCAGCTGAAAGGAGGCGGCGGCCTTGGTTCTCGCCCAGAGACGGGCTTGGGGGCCTCAGTGACAGCAGCCCTGTTGTCTGTGATGGGCTGAATTGTGCCCCCCCCCAATTCATGCATGGAAGCCCCAACCCTCAGTGTGACTGTATTTGGAGATCCGGCCTTTGTGGAGGTGATTCAGGTGAATGGGGACCTGGTCCGATAGGATTAATGTCCCTATAAGAAGAGACACCAGAGAGCCCCCTCTCTTGCGTGTGGGGTCGCAGGGAGAAGGCGGCCGTCTACAAGCCAGGAGGAGGGCTCTCACCAGGAGCCTAAGGGCCAGCAGCTTGACCTCGGGCTTCCGGCCTCTAGAGCTGTGAGGAGTAAATGTCTGCCGTTTACGCCACACAGTCTGCGGTATTTTGTTATGGCAGCCCAAGCAAATGAACACATCATCCAGCAATACATTGGAAAGCCAAAGGGACCCAGGAGTCTTGGGGGCAGGCGGACCCTCCAGGCCGTCTGAGGCATCTGTCTGCCATTGCTGGGGGCTGCCCTCCCCTGATCCCCCCGAGCCCTCCCCAGGGTCGGGGCTAGCGAATTCGCTCATGTGCATGCACGAGGGTGTGTCAGCTCTAAGTTCGCTTGCTGAGGCCCCGAGCATGGCAGGCTTCTCTGAGTCTTCTCTGGGCTGCCCATGCACCCCTCGGGCTTGAGGCCACCGTGACTCCAGTGTGGGCCACGTCCCAGGCGGCCCGTGCAGGCGGTAAACAGCAGGGAGAGAGAAATTCTGAATACACGGAGTCCCGTTTTTATGCAAATGTGCCTGCTAATACAGAACGAAGGATCAAGAACTACAGGCTATTTATGACAGAAGCAGGACTGTTTGGAAACAGACGTTTTATTAGGTTCCCGTGAGGCACCAGCTGCTCTTTTAACATTTCTATTTCAGGGCTTCATGTAGGAAAGCAGTCGCTCTATAAATAGCAGGGCAAACAAAGTTAGGGAGGGGCTGTTACCGTGCGGGGAGGCTGGGGTCCCGAGTTGGGAAACCTCGGGGGCGTCTCGGGCGAGACCCTGTCTCCCAGGGTCCTCTCCCTTCCGGGTGACCTTTGAGGCGTTTCAAACTCTTCTCTTGATAATACCCCCATGCCTGTCTCTGGGCGCCTTCATTTCTTCTTCTTTTTCAGTCTTTCAGATGTTCTTTACTTTGTGTTTTGAAAGAAATTCTTCCCTCAGAAAAGTTGCAAGAATAGAACGAGGAACCTCTGTATAACTTTTGTACGGATTTATAAGTTCACGTTTTGCTTTCTCTCTCTCTCTGTCTCTCTCCGAATACATATTACTCATATCTTTTGCTGGGATTTGTTTGGGATTATGTTGCAGACAACACAGCCTGAAATACTCCAGCAAGTATCTCCTAGGAGGGACTTTGTCTTACATAACCACGACATGATGATTTCATCCAATGCTATGATCTAACATGAAGTCAATATTCACATCTCACCAATGAATGTCCCGATGCCATTTTTATAATGTTCCCCACCCTCCATCCACGATCCAGTCCAGACTCGTTCACTGCATTTACTTGTCCTGTCTCTTAATCTCCTTTAATCTGCAAGGATTCTATAGCTTTCCTTTGAATTTCTCAGCATTGATATTTGGGTCAGGACCTGGAAAGGGAAGCAGAATGATTAGCAAAGGAATTAGGGATTGATTACAAGGATGAGCCCTTACACGGTGATGGGAGAAGCCTGGGAAGTGAGGTTCTTTTTTTTTTTTTTTTTTTTTACTTGACAGAGAGACAGCCAGGAAAGAGGGAACACAAGCAGGGGGAGTGGGAGAGGAAGAAGCAGGCTCCCAGCGGAGCATGGAGCCCGATGTGGGGCTCGATTCCAGGACCCCGGGATCATGCCCTGAGCTGAAGGCAGATGCCCAACAACTGAGCCACCCAGGCGCCCCGGGAAAGTGAGGTTCTAGAGGGGTCGTGGGGTGGGGGGGCGGGGGGATCAGAGGAAACTGCTGAGTCAGGACCACGCAGGGGAGCTGGGAAGATGTCTAGGGAGGGCTGTTCTCTGATGGAGTGCTGGGCCTGGGGTCTCTGGCTGTGAGCAGGGCAGGCATTTGGGGAAGGAAGCGGTCCAAAGTGGGAGAGGACAAAGTGGTCCCCATGGGGACACAGTGGCCTAGGTCTGTCCCCACCGCATCTACAGGAGAAGCCAGTGCCCTTCACCACAGAGCTGCACCCGCAGCTGGCCTGGTGCGTGGAGGTGCCGTGGGAGCCTGCGATGCTATGAGCCCACACCGCCAGGGCATGGAGGTGACCCTGCAGATGGTGGTGGGGACCTCAGCAAGCCCTCCAAATGTAGTGCTAGCCACTTCCCCGCTGCCTTTCTGATCTCGTACACATTTCTCCCTTGGCCCGCCCGAGCCATTTTTCCTCCCCACAGACTCCCCTCTCCGCTTGTGATGATGAGTCTGACAACTGTAGGATAGATGGACGTCTTCGTCAATGAACGCACTCCCTCAGGGGGCCGAGTCCCCACACCAAGCCCGTCGCAGCCCATGCTGTCCTTTTGATGCTTTCTTCCCGTCATCACATTGCTTGTTCTCTGACTCCTCTTCCCCATGAGGTTGGGACCACTTCCTGGGAGGTCCAGTCCGTCCTGTTTATGCTGTACCTCCAGGATCCAGCACGGCACCTGGCACAGAGTGCTCACTCAAAAGCTAGTGGATAAACGAAAGAGATAATTGGTAGCTGTGCTGTTCTGGAAACCATCTAAGGAGGCTTGGGTGATGACTTGTACTTTTAGGTGCTTGCTGCGAAGAATGGCTTTAGGGATGGGCCACAGTGGATTAGGCCTGCCCGGCATTTTCAGGGGTGACTTTGTCCTGAGACAGAACTGTTGGAGTGAGGGCAGGACTCACTTCCAAGGTATAGAAAATCCAGTATCACTGTGGCTTAAACAAGATAGGAGTTTATTTCACTCTCACATAAACCAAGTCCAGAGGGAAATGATCAAGGGAATCCTTAGCGCCCAGGCTCCCCCCAGCTCACCACTCCGCCCTCCCCAGGGAGCAGCACTCTTCCTCCTGGTCCAAGATAGCAGCACCCACATTTCAGGCAGCAAGAAAGAAAGAGGGGACAAAGAAGAGACCAAAAAAAAAATGCAGCCACAGGACACAGGACACTGCTGCTGTTCTTCCATTATCTAGAACCTGCATGGCTGTACCTGGCTGCCGAAAAGGCTGGATTGTAATCTATATTCTGGGTAGCCACATGCCCAGGTAAAAAGGCTACAAAGATGGGTCTGCAGGCCACCAACAGTCTCTGCCACAGTCGTGTTTGGAGGGAGGTCATGCATCTTCTTCCTCACCCCCTCTTTCACATGCAGGATGGGAAGCGAGTGGAAGGTCCCAGGCCCTGTGTTCCGGTGCCGGCTCATCTTCAGCTCCTCCTAGAAGTGGGGCAAGCCGGAGGCTGTGTGCTGTGATTGGATTTTTCGTGTTGAATGGCATGAGGTTGTCCACAATGCAAATAGCTAAGTGCAGGGAGTAGGCTGCACTTCAGTGCACTGGACAAAAATCTAAAAAATTAAAAACCACCCAAACCCAAGGGAAATCTGTCAGGATTTAAAGGCTGTGGTGAATAGGGAGGACCGCGCTATGCATGCATGGCAGGGCCCTGGTTTTTGCTGCATTGTGATTGAAAACGCATTTTCTATAGGGTGGGAATTTTAAATCTCCTTTTTGAAAGCATGAGTCTCATGGGAGTGTGTCGGAGGCGGGCAATCGCTCCCCTGAGAGCAGTTTTGTAACTACTTGTAGCTGAATTTATTTTGCTTTACTGAAGTATGCCAGCCTGGACATTTCCTCCTGTTCTCATGCTTTCGGACTCAAGAATGCAGAAAGCACATTTGCCCCTGGAAAGCACAGCTTGCAGGATGGGAACGAGGGACTCCCCCTTGCTCTGTCCAGAGGGTGAATCACCTTGCTTCAGAGTGCTCAGTGTTCGGGGTGGGGACTGGGACGTGGGGGAGAAGCAAATGCTGCTGGTAATGGAAGTGCAATGGGCTGTTGTCTCAGCCAAATTACACTTGAACATGAAATGCCGCTGTTTATTCGGGTTGATTTCCCCACGTCCTGTATGTCGGGGCCTGAGCTATGCCCATTACAGCTATTGCTGCTGTCTGTGGGCTCTGGCCTGCGTGGGAATGTGCCATTGGGCTGGGCTTCATCAATTTGGCTGCCTCAGTTTCCCTGTAAGCCCTCACACTAATTTGCAGGCCAGAGAGACACACACGGGAATGTATACAGTGTAAGTCAATTATCGGAGTGAACAAAATCCGAAGCAACAGCGGCTGCCATTGACTGAGTGCATACTGTATTCTAGGTCCCGACGTCCCAGCTCTCAGCATCTCTGACAACAACCGTGAAAGGTAGGGATTGTTTTCTCACTTCAGAGATCAGGAGAACGAGCCTGTAGCATGTGAGTGACTTGCCTCCAGGTCTGTGTGTGACGGGGTTTGGAGGTCGGGTGGGATTCTCAAGTTGGGGAGCAGCCTTGCCCGTGAATGCCACGCCGGGGCCTCTGTGCAGGAAAGAGAAGGTGCTGTAGCTCAGAGGTGGGAGCTCTGCGGGCTACGAAGCGGAGCATCTCCTCCCTCTGCTGACGAAGCGGCCAGAGCAGCCTTCTTGCCATTAGGAGCAGCCGCTGTGGTCGACAAAGTCCTCTGGCTTATCCATCCCGTTTTCCTGGGATGTTGGTGTTTTCGCCAAGGCCACACCTGCACTTCAGCTTTGGGGTAGAATGAAGAATTTACCTCTGTAGAGTATGAGATCTTCCTTCCTGAACTTTCCCCATTTGTGTCCACACCCTCAGTTGCACCCTTAACCATTTTGGTCTGTTGGTTTCCATACGTCTACTGGTTGGCCAGCCTCTGGAGGGGTGGGACACCAGGTATTTAAAATCCTCTGCCCAACAGAATGACAAATTCTTAAAGACTGGTTGGTAGAGTTAATAATAAAAAAAGTTACTTCTTCACCTCTGTGTCTTCTACAAAGCAGCATTTTAATTCCATTAATAATTCATTTTTTCTCCTATGTCTAGTGGGAGAGACCTCAAAGCATTAAGGCTTTATTGTTCTGCTGAGCTATTCACAGGCCAATGTATTTCCTACTGCATAAGTCCATGTATCTCCCTTTTAGGGGATAGAATCATGCAGACAGCAATTGTACTAAACCAACAGCACAGAGACCCCACTTCACTCCTGGGTGCAATCTAGGGAATTCTTTTCCATTAAATAAATAGGTATTTTTACGTCTCCATACATAAAGTAGTTGGCAACATTTGTTTCCGGGCTTTCCCACATTCCTTCCAGCTGATTCTCTACATGTCTAAAGCACCTGTGTGCTATGGGCGTTATTGAAAATGTGTATATCGTGATCCCTGCCCTCAAGGAGCTTCCGATCCAGCTGGGAGTTGTGACAAAAAATAATAGAGAGTCACATGGACAATACATGGACAATACACTATCAAGACCTAAATTTTAAACCGCAGGTTGGAATCCATTGGTGAGTGGGTTGTAAAATTAGTTTAAAGGATCACAGTCAGCATTAAAAAAAGGAAAATAAGTAAAATAGGAAAGATTAATACGTATATGACATAGGAAGCTTAAGAGGTATTTGGTATGGCTTTGGCTCTGTTTTACACATTAGTATAAATAGTTCCTTACCCTAGGTCATGGCCAAATATGTTTGAACACTTCTGACAAGCTATGTGTGAGATGAGTAGAGTCAAGTGCGTGAAGGAATGCCACATGAGAAGCGGGAGTTCTTAACTTTTATTCAAGTTACGGACTTTTGAAAACGACTGGTTCTTAACTTTTATTCAAGTTACGGACTTTTGAAAACGACTGGCAATCGCCCTAGAAAACATGCATATGCCTGGCATTTTGCACATGATCTCAGTGGTTCATGGACTTCGCAGCCTCCCACTGACCTTGGTTAGAGCCCTTTGATCTGGAGATTCAAGCTGGAAGGGAGGGAGAGGAGAAAGGCTGGAGGGTCTGTGTTTCCCAGGAGAGAAGATCATCCGTCTCTCCTGGGAAGTCAGCAAAGGCTTCCAAGGAGGAGAAGCTCACAATCCAATTCATGTTTTAGGAAGATGTTTCTGGAAGCACCAAGAAGCTATGGTAATAATTATTTGAGAGATGACAGAGGCAGATAGGTAAGAGAGCACAACTGTGAAAAAAAAATCATTGGACTTGGTAATTGTTTGGATATGGGGGAAGGGAGGAGGAGGAAGTGTCTGGATGGGCCCCTGGGGTTTCGATCTTTGAGCAGACAGCCATACTAATTGCTTATCAGGAATACATACAGAAAGAAAAGTAAGTTTGGGGAGGAGTAGGAGTTTAATTCTGTAGTTAAGAGACATGCACAAGTGTATCTGGGGACGTAATAGAGTCTCCCAGCATTCTCGCTATGAAACTAAAGAGTGGGCACCCGGGAGGGCCATGTTGGGGTGGGGTCAGGGGCTGGAGGAGCTGGAAAAGGAGGGGGGCTTCAGACTTTGGGTAGGTGTGTTCTATGGTGGAACAATGTGGCAATCCTGGGGCAACAGGAGTGTTCCAAAGACCCTGAAACCCTCACTGACAACGGAAATGGCAGGCAAGGTGCGTTGGGTGAACTGGAGCAGCAAGTGAATGACACTGGGAGTGAAGCTGGGCCTTCTGGAGGCAAGGGGGCCTGTGCCCGTGGACGGCATTTGGAAATGTAGGGGAAGGGGCTCGTCTAGCCCAGTAGGGAAGGCCCAGCAGGCCGTGGCAAGGGGATGTGTGCATGTGTGCTAACGTCTAGCTCCCTCTGGAACTACAGTCGGTGAGTCTGCCCAGCCCCCTAAGCACCTGGGAGGAAGAAGGGCTTTCACCCTAGTGTTGTCTTCCCAGCCAGCGTCCCCGCTACATTTTGTTGTGCCTCTGGCCTGCTTCCGATCGCCTAGCCACTGAGCTCCTGCTGAGTATTTAGGGCTGCTTAGGGCTTGGTGCCGATACTTTGAACGTAGTGCATGGTGCTGCCCATCCAGTCCTGACTGCTGCTCACCTCCGCCCCATTCATTCCCCATTTGCCCTTGAACCCTGGACTGAGCTCTGCCAGCCTGTCTGGACCATTGCCCTGTCTCATCCAGTCCTGTGGCCCGGTGCCTGCTGAATTCCACTGACCCTACTGGTGGGAAACACAGCAGGAACCCCCGGTCTCTTCCAGGCCCAGGAACCTGATCCAACTGTGTTTGTGTCTGGTATGGAGGAAGGTGAAATAGTCAGGAATTTCATGCTCCTTCACTCTTGATAAGTGCTGCTAGGAATCTGGGTTAGAGTCAAATTTGTATTGGATGCTCTGGGTGAACTCCTTAACTATTTGTTTGTAGTATTGCTAAATATTTCCAGATGTCAGCACAGCACATATACCATGATGCTGTGATTAAAGCACTCAGTACTAAAAATTTTTTTAATCAGAAAAATGCATAAGGAGAAATAAAATCTCCCCTTTTGCCTGGAACCCACCATAAAGACCTCGCATTGTTTACCAACCACAAGAGTTTTTCCTTGGCTGGTACATATGTTTCTCCTAGCACTTTTTCCAGCTGCTCAGACACACTTTGGCAAAGTTACCCACTAGCTCCAATACCAGGATTACCCCATTCTCATTTAACAGTTCAGGAATTTGGCACCCAGAGGAAAAGCAAAGGCAAATTCAGAATTCTATTAACTCCCCAGATGGAACTAGGTAATAGTTCCAACGTCATCGGGGTTGCTGTGAAGATGGCACAGTGGAACAGTGTGTGGAAAGTGTCTAGTACAGTGCCTGGTGCCCACCTGGGCCTCAGGCAAGGCCAGCTCTTTTCCCGAGGAAGGTTGTGTAATACTGGACCAACGGATTTTCATATTGGCTGGGGCAAGGACATTGAAGCCTCTGGGTTTACCTATAGTTGAGACATTGATTGAAAATCTCGAGAATGTTATGGAAGAGAAGAAGCAGGTAGGAAGAATGGAAGTTGCAGGGCTGGAAGTTGAATCCTAGACTTCTCTCTTCCTCTTTGAGTGATGGCTAGGAAATTATAGCTGACTCTTGAACAACACAAGGGTTAGGGGCGCTGAACCCCACACAGTTGAATATTTGCTTATAATTTTTGACTTACCCCAAAACATAACTACTCATAGCCTTCCGTTGACTGGAAGTCTTAGCGATGATACGAGCAGTTGATTAACACATTTTGTAAGTGATATGTATTACATACTGCATTCTTACAATAAAGTCAGCTAGAGAAAAGAAAATGCTGTTAGGAAAATCATAAGGAGGGGAGGCCTGGGTGGCTCAGTCGGTTAAGCATCTGCCTTTGGCTCAGGTCATGATCTCAGGGTCCTGGGATCAAGCCCCACGTCGGGCTCCCTGCTCAGCGGGGAGTCTGCTTCTCCCTCTGCCCCTCCCCCCGGCTTGTGCACTCTCTCTCTCTCTCAAATAGATAAAATCTTTTTTAAAAAATGAAAATCATAAGGAAGAGAAAATACATTCACAGTTCTGTAGTGTAATAAATCCACATAAAAGTGGACCCCCACAATTCAAACCCTTGTTGTTCAAGGGACAGCTGCGGTTGTGCTGAGTCACAGTGTTTTCATTCGAAATGGGAATAATGCCTTTCTCAGAGGGCTGTGGGGAAAAGAACTAACACTGGCTAATGGGTAATTATTAAGCAGCTATTATTATTATTACTGTGACCTCTCTCGTTTCTTGCAGCAAGCTGTCACCAACACATCATGTGCTCAAATGTCTTCTTCGTTGTTACAAAGTAGTTTTACTGTAGATGCCAATGATTCATTCATTCATTCATTCATTCATTCATTCATCTAACAAACACATATTGAGTCCCTGCTACGTGCTATGTGCCGGGATCCCGCAGTCAACAAAGCTCTTGCCCTCACTCCCATCATATTCCGGTGAGAGGAGATAGACTGCGAGTGTATGGTAGGTACACGCTACCTGTACAGCTGGTTAATGACGGGTTCATCAGGGAAATCCGACTTCACCAAACTTAGGGAGCCAGTGACATATGAAATCCATGGACTTTATGCTTACTCAGGTTTTTCCAGTGGGGATGACTGCTGTTGCTCACACCTGGAGACCTTCCCCTAGTCCTGTACTTCTTGATCGGCCTTTGCCTGTTCAGGCTCAGCAAGCTCTGTTGCTCTGTGGCTCCCCAGCTTTGGCCTTGCTCCCTTTCCAGGTGATGGATATCCCTGGAGCTTGAAGGGAACATCCAACTTCTCTAGAGAAATAACCCGGGAGACTAAATTGTGCGCTGTACAGAGGACATTCTAGAGAGTTCTGATTCTTGTTTCCAGACCAAGGCATCTCCCTCATGTTTCACTCAGTCATCCCTCAAACTTGTCAGATGCTCTCATACTGTGGGGTTTTTGTTAATGAGTTTCCTGCAGCCTGGCATCTCCTTTCCCCACCTACTAAATCCTATCCATTCATCCAGGTTCAGCTCAGATAATTCCTCTGTGGCTGAGAGTGTGACCAATTCCCCAGCATCCATTCTCTTCTGATTCTGGTGGTCATAGAACCCCCGAGATTGAGCTGGATTTATGGCTAAAAACAAAACATTCCCAGCCTTCCTTGAAGCTAAGTGCAGCTATGTAACCTGGGACTGGCTCCTTGCACCCTTCTTGCTGATGGGAATGGGAACTTGGTGTCAGGACATGGTATGTTGGCAGAGCAGCAAACTGGGAGGAAGGTGCCTGGGTTCATAACATGACGCAGCTGCCCCATGAGTCCTGGACTGTTGGTGTTCAAGTAATAATCTGAGGGAAAATCAAAGTTCTCTCTGTCTCTGTCTTTCTCGAGTTATTGTTATTTTGGTTTTCATTAGAGAATCCGAAAACTGATATGCTCAAAACTCATCCTCTTCTGTGAGGTCCTCCCAACATGTCTCTACCAATGTATCCCCAAAGTGTGCATTTTTGCCTCAGTTAGAATTGTCCTTTGGCTGTTTGGGAACCCAGCGATTTGTCTGAGCTTCTAGTCCTTGATGATGCAAGCTCCTGGAGAGCAGGGATCTGTCTTATTAAATGTGGAACCCCCCTCTCAATAACCAGCACAGCACTTGGCCTGTATTCTTCATGTATTTAATGAATGTCTGCTCAGTGCATTTTTTGGTGAATGGAGAATGATTCCCTGCTTCTCCTGGACTGAAAATACTCTCTTTCTAAAGCATCTTTGCCCAATAAAAATATAATGCAAATGTATGTAATTTCAAATTTTCTTGTAGCTGCATTTTAAAAAATGCAAAAGGAACTTGGTGAAATTAGTTTTAGTTATATGTTTCACTTAGCCCTATATATTGAAATGTCCTTTTCACAAGTAATCAATATAAAAATTATTACCGAGAGTGTTTTACATTCTTTTGTTCATACTAAACCTTTGGAATCTGGTGCATATTGTACACTTTAAGCACATTTCAATTCAAACCAGCCACATTTCGAGTGCTCGATGGCCACCCGTGGAGAGTGGCTACTCTACTGGGCAGCACAGCCGGTGGGGAGAACTGTGAGCCAGGCCTGGAAGGGTGGGAACGATTTGGATGGGCTGGAAGGGCATGGGGGGAATGCCATGAGGCAGAAACAAGTAGTCTTTTCGAGAGGTTTCATAGAACTTGCTAGGCACAGGGCTCTCTGATAGACGGGGGTGCTCCATGAATCTTAGTAACTGTTGCGTGACTTTAATGTAGAAAGATTAATGTGGGAAGAGAACCACTGAAAAAACTAAAGAAGAAATGGAATCAGGAGAGGAGGGTGTTTGAGAGGAGCTCTGGGGGTCACTGAGGCCAAACTCTGGGCATAGCTAATGATATAAAGAATGAGGACACAGCCTTGGCTGAGAGACATGGTGGCGTGGGGCTGGGTTTTCACCATGACTGCCTAAGTGACCCTAGACAAGCCATTTCAACTCTCTGAAACTCAGTTTCCTCAGGAAGCCCGCCTGGAAGCAACACTCTGGTGGGCACAGAGCAATCTCTTCAAAGAAGCCAAATTCCAGGTGCACAATAAGAAGCTCACCGGCCCAGCTCTGACAACCTCGCAGGCCGCCAGACAAGGCAAGCTCCATGGATGCCCCACAGGAAGGATTTTTCCCTTGGGTTATTGAAGCAACAGGTGGTTTCCATCCAAGGTATCTGGCCAAGGAAGAATTGATTTTGCAGACAATGGAGACTGCGGACACAGGCAGTTGTGGTAGACGGAAGGCAGGAGAGAGACAATGCCTTTCCTTTTTCTCATGGAAGTCCCTTTGTGGACGTCCGGGGTCTACAAGGAATTCTGAATAGATGGGGTACAAAATACCTCAGTAGCCCAGGCTGGGCCATATAAAAGAGAAATGAGTACTCATGACTGTCATATGGGTCATTTGAGGGGGAAGCAGGAAAAGTCCCCAAGAACCCCTTTAAGGTCTCAGCTTTCCAGTACCTCAGACAAGTGTTATTTTGGCCTGCATTTATCCAGGTAATGGCTTTAGTTTTCTACATAACTTCCCACGCACAGATCTGGTCATCAAGGAAGTAGACCATTTCCACCAAGGCCATTGTGGGAGGAGGCTGTGCTAGAGGCTGATCTGGAGTTGATTTTAGGAGGGGAAACATGTCCAAGTGTCCCAAAGCTCAAGGTTCCAATCACCAGAATGTATGGATGTCCAGGGGACAATGGAACTTGTGGTCATGGTGATGGTCTGGGGAAATCTGAGTGCCGGATCCACTGGAGAATCTTAGAAACTTATGACTTCGTCCTTGGAAAGCTGCCAGTGTTTCTGGAAATGGCCGTGCTTTTGGGTGAGAGCAGCTGAGCAAATAAAAGTATTAGGTCAGGCCCAAGAGCCTGACACAAAATCACCAGGCCAGCGCTGTGAGTAAGACGTTGGCCAACCCCAAGGCCAAGTGTATCCTTGATGGAAAACTAATTCTCAAGGAGGAAGCTTGTAGTTGGATGAAGGTCCTTCTTTCTCCCTAGCTTGTAGAAACAGCCAGATTTTCCCCCCTTGTTTTCTCGGTGGAATGTTAGTTCTTTAAGACCTAGCCTGGGCCCCATGTGCCTCAATGTTTTCTAATGGTCATGCTTTCCTTGGATGGCCCCATCTTGGATGGAGGGAGAGAGTTTCTGCTGTAGCACCTGGGGTGGCCCTTGGTACAACCAAGGTGCTTGACCAATGCTTGTGTAAAGGATGCACTCATATGTTCACCTCTGAACCACTAGGGTAAAGTGGCACGTGGCACCTTCCACTTCTTCCTTCTGCCTTCATTCCTCATGCCTGGCGGCACAGGGGAAGCTGGGAGCCTGCCTTTCATGCCAGAGTCTTCGTGCTTTGCTACTCTTATCTTTCACATCATGGAGAAAATCCAATGAACCTGATGAATGTAATCATTCTGGAGTGTTAGGGATTTAATGCATCACCCCCACCCCAAGTGGCCAGTGCTGAAGGTTCAGCATTAAACCAGCTGGGTATGAATCAGGATTCTGTCTGTTATTGGCTGTGAGGCAGTGGGCTAATTCACTTCATCTCTCTGAGCCTTAGTTTTCTTATCTGAAAAACAGGGATGCTAATAATTTTTATAGCTACTTCCCGGGGTCCATAGAATTACAGGAGATGAGGAACATGGAGCTCTCAGCACAGTGGTAGGCACACTGCAAGCCCTCCAGTGTGGATACCTGGGCAAGAGTCTGAAACTTAGAGCCACGATTTTCTCTTTTGCCTTTCAGAGTATGTAACCTTTACGTTAAATGGCTGGCACTGGAGGGGAAGAAGCAGAAGGGAGATTGGGATTTGTTACAGAAAAACCCTTCGCCACTTAATGTAGTGACAAAACAGGGAGCTGACTGTACAGCTTTCATAAATACAGGGCTAGAGCTTATATTTTAGACAAGGAAAATGCACACCAGCGACACAGCCATCCTCAGTGGTGCACCAGTGGGGAGCCATGGTGTTGGTGTTGGTGGCGGTGGCGGTGGCGGTAGGGTCATCTTCCTCTGGTGCAAGCAAAACAGGGCACATGTTCTGCAGAGAATTTAAAACCGAGAATGAAATAAAGCCAAAACTGAGTCTACTTTTTATGATCACCATGCATGGACATTTTAAACCAATCTCTGATAAAAAGTCCTCCCCACAAAAAATAATGTGGTCGCTCTAAGTTCTCAATTGGCACAATGACTGTTGATTTTTAATAACATATATGTAAACTTTTGGGCATATTTTTGTTACTTATCCTTTCCTAAACATTTGTATTCTCTGTGAAAGGTAACTTGGAGAACTCCCTGTTAGGCAGTTGGCCCCCCGGAACACATGCTTACTCAGCTATGCAGTTTATTTCAGGGGTAAATTCATAATGATCTGGAAGTATCCAAGCTCACCTAGGGTGCTGTCCCTGTCTCCAATCCCTGAGGCACAACATATTCCTCTTTTTAAAAATGGTATATCAAGGGGCACCTGGGTGGCTCAGTCGGTTGGGCATCCAACTCTTAATTTTGGCTGAGGTCACGATCTCAGGGTTGTGAGATCAAGCCCCGCGACAGGCTCCATGCTCTGTGGGGAGTCTGCTTGAGATTCTCTTTCTCCCTCTCCCCCCTCAAAAAATGGTATATCAATTTAATGGAATATTATGTAATTATCAGCAAGAAAAAGATAGCTCTATATAAAATGATACAAAACCAGTCTCCAATATACAGTGTTCTGTGATGTAAGAAATACACAGAGCACTTAAAAATATTTGAAAAGGTGACATGTATGTATGTATGTATGTTTTATACATGAATAGAATATCTCTCAAGGGACAAATAAATGCTAGCCTGAATAGAAGAAAGGTAGTACATCGATCGTAAAAACAAAGGCATATTTTTGAGCTACCTCAGTTCCGTTGTGTGGCTGCTTGGAGATTCTGTGTGTGTTAAAAACGTAGAACGGGGAGGCCGGGTGTGGATGGTGAGGTGTAACATTTGTAGTTGCTGAGCACAAATGTTAATTCACAGATGAAATATTTTACTGAGTCCAAGCAATATTTTTCACACTGGCATTTATTTCTTTTTCTAAATTGTTAATTGTTCATTTTAAAGCTAACGAACTCATCAAGGGGGTAACAGCTATTACTGATTATTATGGGATTCTTAGATGAATAATTTGGCAGCACAGAGAGGGGGGTTTTAAAAAATGATTTGCTCTGGGCGTCTGACGCCCTGCATGCCTGACTTTTTAATCAGGACGTAAAAATGCTTTTCAGGCATTATTTTTCTTTTATCCTCACCAGATTTGCTTGGAAGAGCAATTTGATCAACACTTGTAATCGGTCACCTTTGGGGCCACTCCAGAGGCTTGGAGTGAATTCAGGGGCACCCACCTTATTAATCCTATCAATCTGTAAACCATTTTCTCTCCTTACAACAAGCTTCCTACTTACCGATACTATGATTACTATAAAAATTCCTTTTATTCCCGGGGTGATGTCTCAGGATGGCGCAGCCCCAGCGAAAGGAGCACCACCCACAGGCAGGGGACCCTCATTCTTTCAGTCAAGGGAGAATCTGCCAAGCTCAGCAGAGAGTCTGAGAACCCGCAGGAGGGCATGGAGTCAAAAGAGGAGGCCAGGAATAAAGCCCCTCCTGGCCTCTAGGTTTTCTTTGCATGGATCCTGTTTTCCCACAAGGGGCAGTGCTGTGCCTGGCCAGGCGCCCACACAGGAAGGCAGTGCCCCCCTCGCACCATCCATGGCAGGCCCTTCCTTCTTCGTCCCCTTCCCTGGGTGAGCCTCGCATCCTAGAATTGTAAAGTGCTCTCTCCATCTCCTCTCTGGGACTTCATGATGGACTGAGGCATGTGGCAGATGGGTTTCAGCTGTGCCAGTATGTTGGGGCCCGCCTGCCTCCTTGGGGGTCAGGAAGGAGCAGCCACAGGTCCTGGCTTTCACCTTCTGCTTTGGCCGGCTGTCTTGCACGTACCCCAGCGGGCCACACAAATACGATTTTGTATGTGTGCCCTTTTGTGCGAAATCTCGAGAAACACTGCCTTGGGGCAAAGACAATGCTGTTCTTTGCTGTTTGGGAGACACAGGATCTGTTTTATGCAAGGAAAAGGTGGTTTGACCTGTTTCATTGCCTAGTGAGCATACCTGTGGTTCCGTGGCTTCCAGATTAATTGAGTGAGCAGTGGGCAATGTGTGGCTGGCTGAAATGCATCCTCCCTGGATGTGAAGCGCGGCTACTCTTCTCTAGCTCGGGTTAACATTCTGTCTTTGTGAAGTGCTCAGAGATACAGCGGGTCTGTACTCGGGACAGTGCTTTTTCTTCCTGCAACAAAGGGGAGGCTCTGTGGCTCCAGTGCCCACGCTGTCTACAAGACATCATAGTAAGATGGTTGGGACCCCCGTTTCTGGAGAGATGGCACCACCCGTGCCCGAGGGTGATGGTGACATTTCCAGTAGGTATGACGCGTGAATGCATGTAAGCCAACCATTCCTTTGGGGGGATTTACAGGCTTCATTCACATTCTGCTGAGGTTTCGTGTTCTCTTCCCACGTGTAATGGATGAAGTGCTGGCAGCGCAGAGGGGTCGAAGCCGCCGCACAGTCTGTGGTCCGTAGTGTGCATTCCGTCAACAAACACTTGTGGAATATCTGTGCCAGGCGCTGAGCTGTGTGCAGGGTGTGCTTTCCTCGGCAAGACAGCGAGAAGAGCCATGGTAAAGGCTGAAAGAAGTTCCTGTGAGCAAAAGCTGGAGGTGTTTTGGAGTTATCTCAGGTGGTTATTTCAAGGGAAATGTAGAGTAGTGGCTTCCGTGTTTCTAAGTGCGCGTGGCCGCATTCCCTCCAAACTCGTGGGCTTGCCTCTGACATTTGCAGAGCCCAGGGCAGGAGTACAACTGGGGGCCATCACGTGCCCCAATACTTAGGAATGTAAATCAAGCCTACCAATGTTTAAATAAAATATGCTCTGTCTTCTTACTCTGAGAACACGCCCATTCATAAGGACAAAATGGAAGAATGTGTAAAGCTATAATTTTTACATGACCCAAAGGTGGAAGATATAAAAAATGGCTGAATTAATTATTATTGCATATGTTTAAATGTTTGAATGACTAACAGCATGAAGGTATATCATTTTTTAAAAAGGTTTATTTATTAATTTTAGAGAGGGAGAGAGAGTGCACACATGCAGGTAGGGAAGGTGCAGAGGGAGAGACTCTCCAGCAGACCCCCCACTGAGTGGGGGGCCAGACGTGGGGCTCCATCTCACTACCCGTGAGATCCAACATGACCAAGAGCTGGACACTTAACCAACTGAGCCACCCAGGTGCCCAACGAAGGCATATAATTTGTAACTGTTTTATGCTTATTTCCTTAAATTTTTGTCTTCATTTCAGCATGATCATGAATTCTGTGTTATTGTGAATACATTCACATAGGTTTGTTCTTTTTTAAAAAAGATTTTTATTTATTTATTTGAGAGAGAGAAAGAGAGGGAGAGGGAGAAGCAGGTTCCCCGCTAAGCAGAGAGCCCAACACGGGGCTCAATTCCTGAACCCTGACGTCATGACCTGAGCCGAAGGCAGACACTTAACCGACTGAAGCCACCCAGGCACCCCACACATAGGTTTGTTCTATCCACAGCAATGAGCTAAAGGATTTAAAAAATGTAAGTGTATATTTCATAAAAAATGTGAAGTACTTGTAAAAATATCAAAATTAATTTTTCATATGTATTTTTGAAGACAGTTTCTTATAAAACATAAAAATTAAAATTGGAAAAGGAAAAATACAGATTATAATTAATATGTGTAAAGATGTTAAAATTATTTAAAGAAAACTGAATTTTAAGTTTTAATTTTCCTTTTTTTTTTTTTTAAAGATTTTATTTATTTATTTGACAGAGATAGAGACAGCCAGCGAGAGAGGGAACACAAGCAGGGGGATTGGGAGAGGAAGAAGCAGGCTCATAGCGGAGGAGCCTGATATGGGGCTTGATCCCATAACACCAGGATCATGCCCTGAGCCCAAGGCAGAAACTTAACCGCTGTGCCACCCAGGCGGCCCTAAGTTTTAATTTTCTAAAACTTAAATCTCGGTAAATATTCGCTGATAATGCTTCATATTTCTAGCATTCAGCTCTCACTCGGTGGCTAACATAAAGGATGTGTATTATGCGTCACACATGTTACGTAGATACTGGCTTGAGAGTGACAGGCATTGTGAGGTATCTCGCCATATTTCTTAGCTGCCATATGCAGTTGTTGCAAAAAACATGTTAATTCTCAAGTAGCCCCAGGACCACGAATTGAAGCAAGGAAGCGGATGAGTAGTCCTCCCGGGAAGTGAAGTGTCAGAGGGGAAAGAGCTGACACGTTAACGTGCTTGTCTTTTCTCTCCCCTGCATGCATCTGCTGGTCAAATCCTCTCTGCACTCTGAAATACCATCCTGCCTCATATCGGGTGGCCCCAGTACAACCCACAGACCTCCATGGTGCTTGGACACAGTGGGTTTTTCTTTTTTCCCAAGGACGTGGGGCAGAAGATACAGAGAAGCTTTGGAGAAGTGGTTTCCTGGGGCTTAAGCTGTGTTGGTCACAGGAGTGGATGTTAGGGTGGTGAATGAGGCTTTGCTAGCCCCGAGCACTGGATCCCCGGCAGCGGAGGGGGCCGTGTGAGCATTAACATTGTTCTTGTGAGTGTGGAACTGTCTAAGCCACGGGTCTCAGGGCAGGATCTCTTTCTCCCCAGTCTCTCGGTGGTGCAGCAAGATCCCAGGAAGGACTTCCCACTCGGTGATTCTTCTTCCCTTCTGGTGGCTCTGCCCTGCCTACTTCCGGGAGATGGGGACCTTTCAAGAGGCCTGGCCTGCCACGTGGCCCATTTCTGTCCTGGTCGCTTCTTGGAACAGTGCAGTGTCGGAGTTGAAGTAACGGTTGTGCACTTGGCCGGGAGTGAGTGTCCTTGTGTGGTCTGCGTGAAGTTGCAATATGTGTAGGCCTTGTACAGAGGCGCACTGTCCTCTTAGGGCTGGGCTGCACTACGTGAGCCTCCTGGCTGCAGCAGAATGTCTGCTCTCACCCTGGTCCTAAAGATTTTATTTATTTATTTATTTGCTAGAGAGAGAGGCAGAGGGAGAGAGGGAATCCCAAGCAGGCTCTGCTCTAAGCACAGAGCCCCATGCGGGGCCTGATCCCACAACCCCAAGATCATGACCCGAGCCAAAACCAAGAGTTGGAAGCTCAACTGACCGAGTCACCCAGGCCCCCCTATCACCCTGGTTTAAGCCCTCATCCCCAGGCTAGCCTGGCTGTGGCCAATAGTGGGAAGGGCGTGCTTTGTGCTGACTCCCCATGGTGCTTCTGTGGTGAAATTCACAGATGCAATGATGGTGCTGTGTTTTCATCTGTCTTGTTGCTGATTTCAGAGCTGAACTGGAATATTCTGTGTGCATGTGAAAAAGAAGTTATGTTCCACTGAAACACAGGGAAATAATAACAGGACCATCGTCACAGCCAATGGCATTTATCAGGTGCCTTTACTGTAGCTGTAGGTCCTGCAGGGAGGAAGACAGTCTTCACCAGTCAGCTGGGACAACGGTGAGAAGATGGCGGGCCAGGTGTATCTAAAACCATCAGGGCCTCTTTTCCCACTCAGCCGGCCTGTCAACGCCATCCCAGAACCTGCTCGGTGGTGCTTCATCCCCACCCTGTCTGGGGCATGGCTGACCTGGCCTTCGCCCTCTGCGTTCTTGACCTCACTTCCTATTCGCTGGATCTTCTTTCCCCCAGATCCCGAGCTCCATCATTTCATCCCCACCTGATCACTTCATCCGGACTCCTGATTCCTCTCCTGATTGATTACAGTTGTTCCAGCAGCTTCCTTGGACATAAGACAAAAGATACGGAGAAGACATTTGAAATCCTTGCTCCTGAGGGTCTGATAGATCGAGACAGACATTCCCACCCAGAGAAAAAGCACACAGGCAAAGTTTTTTTAAAAAAGTGACCGCACGGGTAGACGCTCTGGCCCACACAACCTTTAGGGTGGGTGTCCATGCCACAGAGGCTCACAGGGAGAGGAGCAGCAGGACCCCGTGGCCTTGCCCCGCAGGGCCCTGCTGGCCGCTATCCCTCCGATCCCCTGGCAGCCTCACCCTTTGAGGAGGCTCCAAAGCTCTCACAGTGAAAACGCGTGACTGTAATGACTCCCGCTCTTCGTTTGTCTCGTCCACAAACCGAGCTTTATGCCTGGTGAAGTCAGGTATGTCTCACGGCCCGGTCAGAATATATGTAGGTTGTGCTGTCTTGTGGTTGTTCTCAAGGATACCCCATTTCCCTGGTTTCACAGATGTTTTAGTTGGATTTTATTTTTAGACTGCCTCAGTCAAAAACATCTTCACAAACCAGTAGACTCACGTCAATAGTTCACTGTGGACAGTTGCCTGACTCCGTTTGGCAGCCCATGCTGGGGCTCAGTCTCCCTGGGCCCCTCATGCTTCCCTCCCATTAGTGTCAGTGGGAGCCTCGGCAGACAGACTGAGGCCAAGGGAAGGTGGGCCCCTGTGGCTGTGCTGTGGGGCCGCGCTGTGGGGTCACGAGCATCGCAGAGCGGAAAGCTGGTGCACAGGGAGAGTCGTAAATGGTGCATTGCAAGCCATATGCTGCCTTAGATTGCATTCACATCAAGACGTACAGCATCTTGTTATCAGACAAGGCAAGACACAACACTCAGCAGGAGGAGATAGCAGCCGCAGTGATCATCAGAGTCATCTTCTTGTCCCTGCTGTTGCCTGGGTGTTCAATCTGGCAGGAATTCTGATCAGGTCAGTGTAGGGAAGTGTGACAACGCCTTGTGCTGTGGACCAACGGATGGAGGGAAGCTCTCTCTACACGCCGAAGCTGAAAGATGTTTGGATTTCTGCTGCCTGGCTAGAGGATTCCTGCAGGAACTGGTTGAGATCCTCAGGCCTAGACCAGTGTACCCTCCAGGGCCTCTCTGGTTGAGGGCCTTACAAAGACCAAATCCTGGAGGGGGGCCGCTTTGAGACCCATCTGTGAGAATACGTGGCTGAGAGTGCAGCAGAAGGCGACCAGGAGCCCAGTGGATGTGCGGGGCCTGACAGCCTCCCCTCCAGGGGTAAGCCATCACCCAGCAGGAACCTGGCAACCGAATGCACAGTTGTGTCCCCTGTTGGGGCGCGGGCTTGACTCTGCATTGTTGCACTACCTGAATCAGGGTTTTGTGACTGTGGGGGCTCTCCTGTGACGAGTTCTGTAGAGCTGAGGTCCCAGCTCAGCCTCTGTGGTGCAAGTGAGAGAGAAAAGCCCTCGCTAGTGGCTGGAAGGCAGAGGAGCAGAGGAGGAAGGAAGGGAGCCCCTTTGCCTGTGGCCTTGCCACACCTCCCTGAAATTCACATGGATTCGGTAGAAGATCCCATCTTGCTGAACTCCTCACTGGCAGGAAGGGGTCAGGGTGTTAAAATGTTCTCGCATGTTAGGGGACAGCCTTTTGGGGGAAAAGGTAAAAGTGGAAATTCAGGCTAGAGACTCCATAGAGAGCTTTACTGGAGTTCCTTAATGGGTGGAGCCTCATGTTTGGGCTGGTTGTCCCTGGGCACGGGCCTGGTGGAAGTCTAATGAGTTCTAGTGCAATTATCTAACGAAGGAGGCAGACTAGAGGGATTTTAGGACACACTCTGCACCCAAGATTCTGTGTGGTCAGTGAGGGGGTGAGTGCATGCTCTGTCTTCTGGGACACCTGAGTTTAAGTCCTATTTCCCAGGTTTTTTTTTTTTTTTTTTTTTTTTTTTTTGCTGTGCAGCCTGAGGCAAGTTACTTAACCTCTCTGAATTTCAATTTCCTTATTCCTAAAATGGTATAAGAAGTAGGCTGCTTATAGTGGATGCTGAGTAAATGGTGGTTGCATTCCCTCCCTCTTCTTCTTTGAGTTGGCAGAGGCCCATGGTCAACACAATCCCTCCTTCTCTGGAGTGCACTCTACCACGGACTCAAGTCTCCTTCCCACACCAGGAGCGAGAATGTCCAGATAGAGTGTAATTCAGATGGAAGGCACTGGCTGTCTTTGAGGACAGGTGTTCTCCCTCTGCTAGGCCGGCTCAGAGTCCGTGGCCTCTTTTGGTGCTTACAGACCCCAGGTTCCCCTGACCGTCACACCCTCAAAGGGGCTGGCTCATTTGTGGCTGGCAGAGCTGGATTTTCTGTTGGCTTGCATGGCACTTGGCTTTCTCAGTGCAAATCATTGTGTGCTGCTTTGCATGATGCCCCTGCTTTGCGTGTAGCCTCCTCCTGCCCTACCAGCCTGCCCCAGGCTCACCAGATGAGATGGGAAAGAAGGCAGAGAGAAGGAAAGCTTGCAGTCTCTCTGACCTCCGTTAAAATCTTGACTGTGCTGGTGGTTAGCTGTGCAATGTTAGACATGTCCCTGAACACCCGAGCCCGAGCATTCTAGTCTGTAAAGCAGGATATTAATTCCTTCTTGGCAGGAGTATTGTAAATATCAAAGGCAGTGAAGTATCTGGCACATGGGAGGCATTTGATAATAATATCCTTGTTATTCAGAGCAATGTTCTCATGCCCTTAAATCATTCTCTTTAAATAATTAGAACCCCGTTCTCAAAGTGTGGCTCCTGGGACAGTAGCCTCAGCATCTCCTGGAGCTTGGTGGAGACACGGATCCCCAGCCCCACCCAGGACTCCTGATTCAGAAGCCCTGGGGGCAGGCAGCCTCCGCAGTCCATGTTCTCACGGCCTTCAGGGGACTGTGATGCACCACCAAGTGGGAGAACCTCTGAATTAGAAAGATTCTTCAAAACCTCGTCTTTCGAGGTCATTTCTCTTGCCTGCCTGGTGATGCCTCTTGCTCCTGGATGTGATTTGTAGGGTTTATCAACCTCAAGAGCCATGGAGGCCGGTGCAGATCCCTGTGTCCTGGGGCTGAGTATACGCCAGCCTGAATGCAAGAGAAGGCCTCCAGAACCCTTGTGCCAGCCTCCTCCCGTCTTCTGGTCAGTGTTCTGGGCTTTGCTATCCCCCATCACCCCCCACCACCAGGAGGGCTGCTCTTCCTCCTGGGCTGGGAGCAGAAGTGTGCAGACCCTGTGCTGCTCTGTTCTCCTCCAGCCCGAGCAAAGGCACTTGCTCTCATCTTGGCTCTGCTTCCCAGGGGAAGGGCCGGCCAGGGTGGATGCATCTGCATTACCCAGGTATGCTGCCGGAACGTACTTCTTGAATGGATGCTGCCAAGGCGCCTGGACTGGTACCGTGCCTGAGCCCAGACAGCGTTATTAGTACCGTATGGCGGCTCTAATTTTAGGGGAAACCTGATGCCTTGGGGTTGCTGTGTTCTGTTGAGCAGCCTTTTAGAGGATGTGCTGATTCCTTTCATGTGGTTTGTTATCCTGCTCACTGAATTCTTGGATGGGGCACATCCGAGCAACCGACACCAATAACACTCGACTCCGAGTTTTGTGATCAGCCGTCATTCCTGAGGGTCTCCTAGATACCAGTCACGCCACAAGGGGCCACAGAGCGTTGGCAGCCTGGCATGGCTTCTGTTCCGAGGATGGAACGTCTCCAACAGCTCCCCAGAGTGTTTCAAGTACCCAGATGTCTAGTGTCATCAGTGGACCTGGCCTCAGTGGGAGTCCTCAGGGTTTCACTTCTCTTTTCAGACACAGTGTGGTTTTGCAGGGAGGCAGATCCGGGTTTGGTTTGGGCTCTGCCACTCACTAGTTGTGTGACCTGGGGAAAGTTACTCAACATCTCTGAGCCTCAGTTCCCTTCTCTCTCCAATGGTGGTAAGAACCCTTGCAGGGCTGTTGGGGATATTGCAAGAGGTCTAAAGTAAGGTGTCTGCACATGGTAGGCAATCCATAAACTACTCTTCTTCTTCTTATTGTTTCTATTATTATTAATATTTGTCTCTGGGTGAAGCCTTGGAAAAGGCAATATACCTCTCCTACGGAAAAATAACTTTGGAGGAACTGTTTCAAAATTTTAATGGAAGAAAGATGAAAAAGCTTTCAGAAGTAGAAAGCACAGGTCCTTCCAGGAATGTCTGAGTTTCTTGTTTCATTGTCCCTCACAAGGTGCCCCTCTGGTGAGTCCCATATAGCACTCCTTCTGGACACCGGGTGAGGGATATCCGCCCCAAACCAGGCCCTGGAGCCACAGTCCAGCCTGTCAGCGACCATGGGGCTGACTCAGGATGCTAGCGCGCTTGGCCGTCCGTTCTCCTTCTATGAAACATTTGTCTGGAACCACTTGAGTGACAACAGTGAAAGCTCTGGCTAGCTGAGCAAAGAGTTCGAAGAACCGGTTCTTGATTTTTCACTGTGATCTCACAGTGAACCCTTTGGGGCAGATGTAGCTGTCCGGATGAAAGGACAGGTGAGACTGTGTCTAGAGAGTTCCACGCAGGAGGAAGCCACTGGAACAGAGCCATGCCATGGAGGCCGATGGCTCCCACGTGAGACTGGCCTTGGGTGGGTGTGTGTGATTCCCGGGGATGCTCAGCAAAGCAGGTGTTTTGAAGGCAGAGTTAGTAATTAGGTAAATTCATTCAAACAGGCTATTCTTAAATACAAGCAGAACAGTGGAATAGACTTGTAAAAACATTTAGATTCTTTTCAGCATGGTGACAGTTTTTTTTTTTTAATTTCATTGACACTTCTTTTTTGCATGATTTTTATTGTGGTAAAATACACTTAATATAAAACTTACCACTTGAGCCATTTTTTAAAAAAGATTTTATTTGACAGAGAGAGAGAGAGAGAGGGCGATCGCACACAAGCGAGGGAAGGGGCAGAGGCAGAGGGAGAAGCAGACTCCCCGCTGAGCAGGGAGCCCAATGTGGGGCTTGATCCCAGGACCCTGAGATCATGGCCTGAGCCGAAGGCAGATACTTCACCAACCAAGCTACTCAGGTGTCCCGAATTTGAGCCATTTTTAAGTGTACAGTTCAATGGCATTGGGTGCGTCCACACTGCTGTGCAGCCCTCGGCACTGTCCATCTCCAGAACTTTTTTATCTTCCCAAACTGAGCCTCTGCCCTCGCGAAGTACTAACTCCCTTCCCCACTTCTCCCAACCCCTGGTAAGCACCATTTGTTCCACTGAAACTTTTGTAAAGACCAAAGGAAGCTTCTAGAAGATAGTAGAAGGTGCTTCAAATAACTGCCTCCTTCAACGGTATATTTCGGAAGTCTGTCTTCTTCATAGAGGAACTTTGACCCCTCAGATGTAGGCACAAAACAAAGGCTTGAATGTACGCGGAAATGTTTTGCCCCTTCGGGCAACTGTGCATGCCTTTGCTTTGCACTTGTTGAAGAGAGCAAGCCATGTTTATGGAAGAACACTTGCAAAGAAGAAAGACTTGGAACGGAGCACCGTCTTCCTGAGTTGTTGACAGCTGTTCTTCATTGGAAATCTCAGTGGAAACAAAGAAATCTCGCAGCATTGTTTTCACATGAGCATGTGAAGTGGCTTCCTTCCAAAGCTGGGCTGATTTAGGTACCTGGGCTCTGCGGCCAAAGCCTCCTGCACGGTCTCCGTTTCTTCCCCGTGGCTATTGTTGACGCAGCTGTGGGACGGTCTGGTGTGCATCCTGAATCCTCGGTCGCTTCCACTCGCTGGGAGTCCCAGGTTTCTAGGCTAGGTCACTGTCTCTTCCTGGAGCGCTGGCGGCTCCGTGTGCAGGCGGCGGGTGTCTAGAGGCAAAGCAAGCTCTCCATTGTTGAGAAGGTTCGCGGGGCTTTCTCAGAATCCAGGGGCCGTGGCAGCCGACCCAGATTTCGGTGGAAAACCACTGCAGTAGGAAGGGAGGAGGAATCTGGGGGCATTTAAGAGAAGTTGACGTTTTCCCCAACTCGGCATCATTGGTTTTCCTCTTTGTGAGATCTGTGGCATGCGAGCTGGCCTCTTTCGGGCCCTGGGCACCGTGTGGCAGAGCCGCTCACCTCTCCTGGATGCTGACTCATTGTGTGCCCTGCTGAGTCATTTCATGTCTCATTTTTTTCCATCCATAAAGTGGGGTTAATAACACCCATCCTGGTTGTAAGACTCAAATGAGACAACATATGTGAAAGTGATTTGAAAATCATAAAGTGCTTTCCAAGTGAGGTGTGGTGGGCCTGGCGGTGAGTGGGGTGTGCGGTGTTAGAGGTGTGGGTGGGGGGTGTCGAGCCTCTGGTTGTGCCGTATCTCCTGGGCGAGGGCTCCCATGACACCCTCACTCTGGTCATCCTGGCTCAAATGCCACTTCCTCCAGGATGTCCTCCCTCAGCTTCCAGGCACCTGGACTCCCACATTGGCCACACTGCTTTGGGGTTGCTTATTTCACTGCCCCCCAGCAGACCATAGAGTCCATGAGGGCAGGTGCCCATACGGATCTCCACTCCAGCACCAGTGTTCACTGACTTCCCTGCTTGGCCACTCGCTAGCTGTGTGACCTCAGTTTTCCTGTCTGGTGAGTGGGTATTTATGTCCCCCTCTTGAGGTCTGAATGAGGACTGACACAGCAGGTGTAGAACACGTGTGCCGCCTGGGAGTGCTCAGAGCAGAGGTCCTGGAGTCCTGGCGTATTCAGTCCATGGAGGCAGGCTCCTAGGGGGCTGACATTATTGTGTTTGATGTGACTTCCCTCATTCCTGATTTATTGCTGTCGCCGTGTGTGTTCTTTGCAAGTCCTTCTACTCTGGCCTCATCACGGATACATCCTTGATCACAGTCACGTGCTCAAGCCGAGCAACCTTGGGGCTAAATTCTTTGAACCCGTGTTTACTTATGTCACCAGATTGAGCAATGGGATTGTCGCATTCCTTTATGGGACAAGGACATTTGACCAAGTGGTTTGGATGCAGAATTTGGGATGCGTGAGCGGCATGTAATCCTGTGCTTGACTAAGTATGTTTACACAGAGAGTTTTGTCCTGCAGACACGGGACTGGGCACACGACATACCTGAGGTCGCTGTGAGAAAGTGTCAGGCCAGCCTGGAGGGGTCTCATCTCGGAAAGCATGGAGATTTCAGGCCTGAGCCAGGGGCTTAGGAGCCCCAGTTACTAGGGGAGAGGGGCTGCTGGCTGGGCAAGGGTGGGCTGGCTCGTGCTGTGGGTCCCTTTCCTGGGCAAGGGAAGGCCATGGAGCAAGGGACATTCTGAAACACTGAGAGGAGGCTTGGGGCTGACTGTGGACCTAGCTAAGATTTGGGAAAGAGCTGGCAAGCAAGCAGCAGGAAAGTGTTCTGGAAGCATCGCTTGGAGCCACTGTGTGTGTGTGTGTGTGTGTGTGTGTGTGTGTGTGTGATTTGCGTGGGTGTAGGCAGGAAAGGAGCCTTCTACTCAGGATAGTAGCAGCACCCAGGGTCCCCAGATCATCGGGAGAGACCCAGTGTGGGCAGATGGCAGCAGGAGCTGCGTGAGGATGTGGTGATGGGGTGCTTGGAAACTGTGTAACCCACTCCCCATCCGGATGCTCAAATCCCCCTTAAAATGGCCCAGCTGAACAGTGAGACACCCCATGTCCGGTACTTCCAGGGGCAGGATAGCCCAATTCGATCCGTTCTTTATTTTTCCAGTGGATTTTATTTGAGGCACAACTGACATGCAATAAAACGTGTAGATACGCACAGCTCAGTAACTGCACAACTCACTAAACAATCATGTTGGCACCCACCCATGTAACCACCTCCCAGATCGAGATAGAGAGGGTTTTCACCATCCCAGCGGGTTTCTTCATATTCCTTTCCAGGAAACAACCCCGCTACCCACCTGAGGGCCTCACTTTTCTGACTTTGATCACCTTAGGTTAGTTTTGCCCGTTCTTGAAATCGGTAGGACTAGGATCCTGTAGTCACACTTGTTTGTGCCCAGCTGGTGTATCTGTTCACATGGCACAGCTCCTCATGTCATCACAGGGAGCCTCCCCTGGTGGACACACCTCTGCCCCATTCCTACCTCAACTCACGTCCCAGGGAGCCCCTCTCCCAGCCCAGCTCCCCACTCCAGCCCTCCAGTCCTGGCTCTCCTCGATGGTGCAGTGTGGCCGGAGCCCTGGTGTGCCTTGACTATGGGGAGGACTCAGGATCGATGCGCTGCTGCTGGCGGCACAGAAACAGCCTCCCCCACGGAGCGGGGCTCAAAGAGCAAGGAGAGTTGGCTTTTCTTAGCTCCAGAAAGAGGAAGGCCACAGCCTAGAGTTTGGAGAGGCAGACTGGCGATGAATGTGAACACTAGCTCTATGACCTTGAGAAAGGCATTCGACCTTCCTGGGTCTCTCAATTTTCTCTTTCCCAAAATGAAGGGGTTGTTGGATTAGAGGATCTCCCAGGTTCCTTGTGATCCAGAGTCCATGATCCTGAGTCCTCCCCACCCGGGTTCATCCATACATCCTCCGTGCATCTGTGGTTCTCAAGTGAAGTATCCGCTGAGCGTGTGTGTGTGTTTATCCCATCCTGAAGTTCGACATTCCTGCAGACCTCATTTATTTTATACTCTGGGCTTGAAAAAAAGACATTCCAACAGCAGGGATTCTAGGCTGGTGGAGGGCTGGCCTCCTTGTACTGATTGATGAGGGGCTTTTTTTTCTCCCAGCTGACCTCGGGGGCTTGCTCCTACCCTCTGGCAAAGGGCTATCTGGTGGTCCTCTCTATAGAAGTTTCCAGAAATGGATGAAAGGACAGTTCTGTTTGGAGAGTATTTTGATGTCTTCGTTCAGTAGTTTTTAGAAGGTCTTTAGACTCCAAAAAAATCTGTATTTTGGGATTCACTTCAAAATGGGGCCCTCGGGGGAAAAAATGCGGCCCTCGGACTCCATGGTGAAGCCGCCTAAGGGTGATTCAACCATCGGCTGTGGGCCAGCTCCCGGGCTGCCATGCTCCATTTCCCATCTGTAAGATGGGTGAATAATCCTTGCTTTACCTTGATTGTTGTCATCTTCCAATAAAACACAAACCAGAGAAAAGATATTGTTCCAGTGACTCTGAGGGGTAGGCCAGTGGGTTTGGTCAAGTGTTCAACTGGGGAGTGAACTGATTCTGGTTTTTGTGTCCTGGTTTGACCAGAGCCCAGGGATTTGAGAGGGATCTTTCATTTCTTCCTAGCGGTCTTTCCGCCTTATCTCTGCTCTTTTCTTCCAAACACCACCCTCTCTCTTACCTCTGCTGCTACAGAGTGCCTTCTAACGAGCCCTCCTCTCTCTCTGCCCTTGGACACCCACTTATCCCTCGAAGGAAGTGCGTGAGTCCAGCCTAGGGATCTGACTGTGGTACCACCTCTGGGTACCAGCGTGTCACTGTCCCCAGGACGCCACAGGTGTGCAGGGGCCTGCTGACCTGTACACATGGGCTTCTTTGCTACCAGCTGGCTCAGGATATTTAGAACCATGGCCTGTCATGGCTAGGTAGGACTTCTTCGATTTCTTAAGTGAAAGCTGAACACACTGCAGCCCAGAGGGGTGGAATCCCCTGCTCCGGGCCCCTGGATGGTGTGCTCTGATTTACCTTTGCATTAGCTCTTTCAACCTGCTGTCTCTGATTGCTCTATGCTCGTTTATGTGGGTTTGCTTTGTCTTAGGCTCTTTGAGGACCTGGACTAAGCCTCACACAGGTACTCCATATTTATTTTTGACCAGATTGGACAGTTAATAAATATTTGTTTCAGTTAATGGAAGTCTGAAGGAATAGATATATCATGTGATGTGTTCGTGCATGTGAATGATTTGTGACTACACCTAGCCTTTGGTCCCAGAGCTTGGAAACCTCTCAACAAGCCCCCCCCCACAACCCCCACCTTTCCGGTAGTGCCTTCTGCCATTATTTGTAGCTGAGAAGGTCCCTGCCAACATGAGGTGGAGGCAAAGGGGTTAATCTCCATCCTCGGTCTTCTTCCTTTGCCTCCTGTGCTCTGAACATCCTTGAAACATTACCTGCAAGTTACTGGAGCTTTAAATTGAAATGTCAACCCCCTCTTCATTCCCACTCACTGTGCCGGCCCCTGCGGGACAGAATGCGCCGCTTTCCTAGTGGGTGACATCCTTCCTAGTACATCTGCTGTGGGTGACTTCACCCGAGTAGCATCTGCTGTGCCGACGATGGGCTCACAGATAATGAGTGCTTGGATCTCACCCTTCCATTATGTCATTGGGCTCCCAGCTTCTGAAACTCAGCATCAAGACATAACCACAACACGAAGGGAATTTTTCTGAGTTCAGCGTGACCTGCAGGCTATTGGTGAACGTGCAGAACCCGACGCCCAGGAGCCTGTCTGTGCCAGGTCATTGGCTGAAGCTGAAAACAAAAGCATTTCTGTAGAGGAGCTAGGGCTGTGGGTGACATCCTCTTTCCAGAAGACTGAATGCAGAGGGTCCCCCCTTTCTGTTTACAGCGTGGGGTGGTGTCCATGTTTCTCTGCTGTGCCTGTGTGAGCCGGGCAGCTTGGCCCGACGGCTCTTGGCGTTGGGCAGGGAGATGGTGCTTTAGGTCCCCCTCTTCTCAGCTGCATGGCACCAAACCGCTGGACTCATTCGTAACTTGGGCCCAGTTTACTCCGTCTTCGTAGATCCAGATTGGACATGGTGCTGTTCATTTGGTGACAATAGAGATACAGTCCCAAACCCGGAGGAAAGTGACAAAGGTTATTTCATAGCCTCCTTTAAAAGATCTGGGGTTGCCCTTCCAGTGATAGTGAGGTAAGCTATAGGTGTTCCCCCTAAATTAGTTTCCAAAAATAGTGGAGCTTTTTCACAGTCAAGATGGCCTCAAGGCCGAAAGCTGCTGGAGGTTCAGACATGGTGCTTTCCCCACAGAGGAGCCATCTAACAACTTCCAGGACGCTCTGAGGCTCCCTCTGCTCCCTGGCTGCTTCAGGGCCTGGGCTAGAAAGGGCCTCATCCCCAGGAACTGTCATAACATCGAACATTCCAGGTAGAGCTGGGGCCCTCTGTCCCACTTTGCTCCTGGACATCCAAGAGGTCACAGGCAGTGGGAAAGAGAGAGGATCCCTAACTTCAGTCAGGGTCCACCTACCCTGTCCTCCATCTGGGCTGCTGACCCTCAGCAGAGGGCTCCTCACACTGTGGCCCTGGGTCCCCAACGCCATGGAGCTGATGAGGGTGGTCGGTCATTGGCAGGCTCCACCTTCCCTCCTACACCCCACTTAGCCTGTCCCTTTCAGGGGCCCCACATCCCATATCCATGGGACATGGCCCCGTATCCAGAGATGTCAAGTCTGGGGGAGCTCAGGATGTCAAACCAGCTGCTCCAGCCTCCCTCTGCTTCTCAGGAGGGCCTCTCCTGTCTATTTATCTCCTTTTGTTTATGACTAATGGGATCCTCTTGGGACACTTGCCATTCCATGTGTTTCATTCAGTTTGGGCTGCCATAACAAATTATGGTTTATTTCTTATGGTTCTGGAGGTTGGAAAGTTCAAGATCAAGGCACCAGCAGATTCAGCGTCTGGTGAGGACCTGCTTCCGGGTTCACAGACTGCCATCTTCTCGCTGTGTCCTCATACGGCAGAGAGAGAGGAAGCAAACTCTTGTGTCTTAGGGCACTAATCCTATGTGGGAAGGCCCCACCTTCATGACCTAATCACCTCTCAAAGGCTCCACCTCCTGATACCGTCTCACTGTGGATTAACGGTTCAATCGATGATCTTCATGGGGGGACACAAACATTCAGTTCATAACATCATGGGGCAGGTACGTAGGTGTGGAGTCCCTACCTCAGAGAAGGTGATTAGGGGCACAGAATTGCCAGCAATCATTAGGGATTGCCTCTAAGAGAGGCTGTTCGCTCTGACCCATGAGAATGTAGCCAAGGATACCAGTTCATTCAAGGGACAGCTACGTATAATCCCAACAGTCGTTGCCTGGCCCGTTGACTGTTTTGAGGGCTGGCCTAATGCTGGCCCAGCCCTGGTTGTGTGTGTGTGTGTGTGTGTGTGTGGGTGCGTGTGTGTCCTTGGGGTCCCTAGTGGGTGTTCTTTGGTCTTTTCGGTGACCATCCTTGGGTCAGAGGTCTCCTGGAAGGCTGGTCTGGTTCCTGGAATAGTCTCTCTACATTCCTCCATGTGTTCTAAAGATGCTTATTAAATAATTGCAGTGTGCTAGGCTCTTGGGAAACAAGATGAAAAATAAATGTGGTCCCAGCCTTCATATAACTCCTAGTCTTAAAGAGACAAGGAAACTGGTGTATTAGCTAGCTATCACTGGGTAACAAACAACTGCAAAGGCTCCAGTAGTGTATAACAATAAGCATTTGTCTCCATGGATCTGTGGGTTGACCAGGATGGTTCAATTTCAGGCTGTAGATCTGTGAGGGTTGGTTGGACTGATCTTATTTCATGGTTGTTCATCCCAGGTCCCAGGCTAAGGGGCCACAATGACCTGGCAGTAGGCTTGTCTTTTGATGATCACAGAGCAACAAAGGGCAAGTGGAAGCACACAAAACTGTTAAGACCCAGGCCTGGAATTGGCACATGGCCTTTCTGTCCATATACCCATGGCCAACACAAGTCACACGGCCAAGCCCGAAGCCAGGGGGTAGGGAAGGGTATTGCTCAATGGCAGGGCTATAAGCATAGGGAGAGAAGAACAGGGCTGATAATGTAATCCACCACACCATGGGTAACTCCCATCGGCGTAGACGGCTGGGGGAGTGTGACGGGGCCTGGGGGGCAGTGGTTGGGGCTCCAGCACAGGGCAGCAGGAGGCCACAGGTCAGTGCAGCCAATAATTACATTAGTCTCTGGGCGGGACTAGCAGGTTCTCCATGTAGGGTCTGGGAAGGGCTGGTTTCTGGCTTTGGGGCCTCTGTGTGCCCATGGCCATGCTCACTCCAGCGTCCAGAGCGTGCATGGGCACGAGCTTGACCATTCTTCGGGGCCTCAGTATATTGCAGGGAGGGGACCACTGAGGCCCTACTTGTCCTGTTTTTGCTCTGGGAAGGGCAGGCCCATCTCTATGTCCGAGGCCAGCCCACTGTCTGATGTCTACACTTTGGGCATAGCCCGGGATGTGACAGGGCACAGTGGGCCATGCATCCAGGGAGGCACTTCCCTCGAGTCCTTTGGCAGCATCAGGCCCCTCTGAATGTGGTTCTAGAGGCTTCCCTCCCTTCTGCACGGCTCCCCTTCCCACCTGTACAGCCATGCATCTGGGGTTCTCCAGAATCAGTGTGTCTCTGACAGCCTCCTGGGCAGGGCCACACTCATCTCCACCCTGACTCTTCCCAGAGTCTCCTGACGGGTCCCTCCTCTCCCACCTGTGTCGCTCCTCTATTTCTTCTGGACACAGCACCCACGTGAACTCCCTCCCGCCCCCATGTAACTCAGAACACGTCATTCTCCACTTCACCCCTTCGCGTTGCGGCAAGGAGACAAGCCCACTTTTTAGGAAGGCTCTGGACGTTGTAGCTCTTTGAAAACAACACGAAGGCATCATCGCCTCTTTTGCTCTTGCTCTCCCATGAGCATGCGGTGGAGTTTCCCACTCGCTTCACGACAGGGCAGCACAGTGATTTCAGAAGCAGAAATGAGAATTTGGTCCTGAAGCTTGGCACTCAAGAGATTCACGGAACTGTAAAACATTGCCACCCTTCCTACTGATTTGTTTTAGACTCCTCTTTGTAAAAATACGGCATTTGTGTTAGCACGCGGGAAGGTTATTATTGTTATTTTGAAGTGAATTAACGAATATTAAAATTGTTTCAGTTTCAGTTCTAAGACAGTACCTTTGATAGACATAACCCAGGTAAACAGAAGGTCTTTGGGGATTTTGATAATAGAAATTTTTTAAAAAGATTTTATTTATTTATTAGAGAGAGAGAGCGCACGAGCAGGGGGAGGGGCAGGCAGAAGAAGAGGGAGAAGCAGACTCTCCGCTGAGCAGGGAGCCCGATCCCAGGACCCCAGGACTCGATCCCAGGACCCCGGAATCATGACCTGAGCCGAAGGCAGACCTTCACTGACTGAGCCAGCCAGGCTCCCTAATAGAAATTTTTAAGGGCTGTAAAAGGTTCCCGAAACCCAGCAGTTTGAGAACCACGGATATGGAATATTTCTGAAACGTATTTGACCCGGAACCCGCCTCCCTCACCCCTTTCAGGCCAGGTAGCAAGTGTCGGCACCTGCTGGCAGTCGTGTTCTGTGCGGGCAGCCCTGGGACCGCCGATGCTGTGGGGGAGGAGGGGCACGATGTCGTGGTGGACGAGGTACGGGACGGAGTTGGCTAACCTCAGTTCACACTTAGTAGCTGTGTGACTCTGGGCACACGACCTGACCTTCCGGGCCAGTCTCCTCATCTGGACGCCGATGGTGACGATAGTACTCACGCCAGTAGTACCCACACTCGAGGACTGTTGTGAAGATTGTGCAGGATCCTGAATGTGGGGCACTGGATATGGAGCAAGCACCCAGCAGGTACTTGCTCATGTCCCTACTTTATAATAATATCACTGCTGGAGTTGTATCCTAGTTAACAACAACAACAACAGGAACAAAAGGAGCACTGATTCAAAGTCTAGGAGGAATGGAGGAAGAATTTACCCTGCATGTGCGTAAAGAGGAAGATGGGGTGGTGAGGAGAAACGGCTTCTCTGGGGAATGGCCTTAAAGCCCCACCTCGAAAGGCTGGAGGTGGGTTTTCATGGCGGGGTCCGTGGCTGGCAAGGAGGGGAGGTGGGTTCTTGGCCAGTCTGTGGGAGGCGGGATCTCAAAAGAGAGTGATTTTTGGACCCTTGCTTGCTCAGCCCAAGCCTTCCGGGGACCAGGATGTGTGATGGGCCTGGCCATGCGGAAAGCCAAGTACAAAGCTGATTCTGTCCTGGACACAGCAGATCTGTTGCCTCTCCCTTTGCCTCCCTGCTGTCTCTTTCAGAGTAACTGCTTCTTTGGCTGGTGGAGTGAAACTAAGACAGGCTTGACCTTGGTGTATTTATAGCCAGGAAGTAGGAAAGTATCGTGAGTAAAAGCAGAGCAGGGAAACCATGTGAAGTCCCCTGGGGAACGGTAGAGTTTGTGTGAAGTGTGAGTGTGTGTGTCTGAGAGACAGAGAGAGAGAGAGAGAGAACGGGTTTGAGTGTGTGTGTGTGTGTGTGTGTGTGTGAACAATTTGGTCAAAGGTTTGATTATTTCTAGAAGGAAGCGTGATTGGCTAAGTCAACTTACAGACCAGCATTTCCTCCCTTATCTGAGCTTAGTTTCACCACCTGTAAAATGGGCCTGGTGCTTGTGTCCTTGATGTAGCTCTGAGGTGCCCGCGGTGGGAGTAACAGAACTCTAAAACCGTGGCAAACATGAAGTGCTCTAGAAGGCATTTGTTCCCTCTGCAATCCAACAAGAGAAACCACAGGATTGCAGGCTGAGGAGGAAAAAAATGTCCGAACATCAGCAGTTCAACTCTCTGTGGCATCCTAGACCTTCCTTCAGGTTTCTCTTGTGGTGGTGCGGTAACCGCAGAGAACAATCAGCCCCGAGGGATGAAGAGCTTCAATCTCTCTGGCATATGATGTCTTTGGTTCCCACGTGCCTCTCCTCAGACCAAAGCCGCTTCGAGGCCTGGGGAGCCACCGCCAGGGGTAGCCCTGGGTGAGGGGGGCTGATATGCCAGAAGTTCACCTTCAGATAAAAATCGGACAAGAGAGTGGTGGAGAAGAAGGAAAAGGGTTCCCCCAGCGGTGGTGCAGAACAGAGTTGCGTCCCTCCTCAGTGATGGCGGTGGGCACACGTGGGCCTGGCGCCTTTGATCTTCCTTCTGTTATCTTGACAGCCGTGTCCCCATTGGCAGCAGTGAAATAGAGGATAACATCTGTGTTAGATGATCTCTAAAGGGAGCGAGCCACCTTCAGATGACCTCAGTGGTGAGGTCACACAGCTTGGCTAGATGGCAGGTCTGTGGAGGGGCCCCGTGGCCTGGAGGTAGTGTCACCATCCACTTTCTCATGCAAGGTGGGACTGTTTTTTGAGAATGAAAGAAGGTGCTATTAGTAATTACTCTGGGTAACAGGGGGAAACTGAGACAGTCTGGGTAGAGGAGACATATTATCATTTCCTTGGAGCTCATGAGAGGCTGGTAGAGGAGCTGAGCCCATGGGCTTTCCCATGGAAGGGTAGCCAGGTCCTTCACGAGGGTTTAGGGCATGGGGAGAAAAAGTCCCATCATTTCTGCCCGAAGAGGGGTTGGCCAGTGGCAGCTGTCTTGAGAAAGGGCCTGCAGGTTGTTATTCTGCTGGTGGTGGGGCCCTTTCTGGAGATCTGGAGAACCAAACTGGAGTCATCCTCGTGCTGCATTCTCCCAGGGTGTTAAACTTTCCAAAACACTTTCACAGGGTCCACAATATCATCAAAAACCCCACCCGACCTTCCAGGGGGGATGGGACAGATTACCACTTGAGAGGAGAGGGACTTGAGAAGCAGGTGGGCCCAAAGCCCTCGGCCTGCGGGGAGTGAATTTGTTTCCCAGGATCTGGCTGAGGGAATGTTCCATCCACCACACTACCTACCAGGAAAATGGCTAAGGTCTGAGTTTCCTACAATGCATTTCTACCCAACCGGTGACCTTCAAGGTGGTGCGGGGAATTAGGAAGGAGAAGCCTGCCATGCTGTGGATCAGAGAAGGCCCTCCGGGTGGAGAAGGGGAGCTTGGGAGCCTGTCTGGATATGTGACTAAGCCTCCACCCAGGTCTCTGTGTCTTTGTGGCTTTACAAGACCAGATGTGCCCAGGGCATGGGGACAGGCTGGATGACAGGTGCTCCGAACCACCGAGCCCTCCAAGGATAGTGACTCACTGCTCCTGGAGTTTGGTGGAATGGCAGCAAGTTGGAGCTGAAAGTGGCCTTGATGTTCATGTCCTCCAACTCCCTTATCTGAAAGATGGAGAACCCGATGTCCATAGCGGGAGGAGGAGGCAACGTGTGCTACTCCACGCCAGGCATCTCGCGCGCACGCGTCTGAGTTAATCTGCAAAACCCTCCGGGAAAGGAAAAATAATCCGAGGGTAGCTCTGTCATCCAATTGACTAGGTGGGGAGGCAGGATTTGAACCCAGTTCTCAGGGTGACTCTGAAACCCACACTCTGTAACCACACGGTGCCCCTCTCCCCAGGGCTTTGTCAGGAAGAGGTCAAGCTGTGCTGAAAGTATGCTGATCCCCATCTAAGTCTTTTTTAGGTCAACTCTCATTGTAAATATTTTCTCTTTGATTTTGCAACCCATGGCAGTTAGTGACCGGGGCTGCAAAGGGAAGATAAGCTTGCAAGAGAGGAACCTCCCATCTGGCCCTAGTGAACTAGGGGCAATTTCCGACTGACTCTCAGGCTGTCAAATGCAGTGACCCTAAGAGGTGAACACTCTGTAGATAGACCGGGGTTCAGTTTTCCATGATCTCAGCAGAACCGGATAAACCAGCGGCAGATCCGGCTCAGAGATGAGGGAAGACATGTGGCAGGTCCTGGAAGCCCACCCTGCTCCAGCAAAGGGATCCAGATCAGGGGTGGGAAGAGGGGTGGGGGTGGGTGGGGGGAGGGGAGAGGCAGGTGGAGGCAACCCTTGGGCAGGTGCGCTCTTGTGTGGTCACCTCCGATCTGCTCTCTCCAGAGATGCTGGCCAGTCCGCAGAAAGAGGGGCAATGGGAACTATATTCCCAAGAGACAGTGAGTTTCACGGGGGGCTGGTGGTCTTCCTAGAAAGAGCCCAGATCCAGCAGGAGGGGCAATTATGCAAGCAGTGACGGGTGCGGGGGCCTGTCCTAGAGGCAAGGGTTAGCCCAGTAAGAACAAACAGGTTGTTTTGGAAAATCGTCTGGCACCCTCCCCCTCAGCCTGCGTTCAGGGGCCAGTATTTTCCACGTCTATTGCCTTACTTGTCGATCAGCACTTACCACATCCTTGAGAAACAGGTCAACATACAGGTGGCCCTTTTTACCCACGGGACCGATGCTTGGAACTCTGATCCACACAGGGGCAACCTAGCCACCAGCGGCCCTTCCTGCCCCGGGGACTCTGCTGGGCTGGTCCCCCCGCCCCCAAACGACGGTCCTGTCTGTTTCCACCTGTGAGATCCTGCGCGCCTTTCAAGGCTCTGCTGAAAGTGTCTTTGCTGCTGCCTGCCGCTTTTTTTTTTCCCTTCCATTTTTAACCTTTCTGCATGATGAGCATTTCAAACATTCCCCAAACTGGGGAGCAGAGTACGGCGGGCACCTCCCATGTGTCATCCAGAATCAAGACTCTGCCACACTCGCTTCATCTCTCTCTCTCTGTGCATTTTTTATAGCATCATGTCATTTCACTTCTGCATACTAGATTTTGCAGCTCTGAAAAGGACGGGCACTTTCAGACATAATGATATTATGGTGATGGGCCTAAAAATTACCACCAATTCCTTGCTAGCATCCAATACCCCATCCATACTGAGATTCCAGTTGTCCCATTTTTTTTTTCCTAACAGTCGATTCTTTTGAATCAAGTCTACCATTTGATTCGGTCGAGTTTTTGAAGGAATAGGGCCAATTGTTCTGCACAACTCCCACACGTGGCTCCTGCCTCTGTTCCTATCTATGCTTGTCTTACAGCCTTATTATAGGCGCCCTCAATTATGCCACCACCGCCCTGGCCCTCGGTCCCTCTGCAGCAGGAGCTTTTTGAGAGCAGGCCTGGTGCACACTCTTCATCTCAGTGCCCCTCCTGCCCGACGTGGTGCTTTGTGCATAATAAGCGTTCCGCTGATGCTCAGACACGTCACTGCCTCAGAGTGACTTTTCTCTTTGCCGCTTAAAACTTCAAAGTCTTAAGATTTTGAAACCCCCACAGCTGGGAGTGACCGTCGGATGCAGAGGGGTTTGGACCCCGAGCAGAGGGCAGAGCAGATTACCTTTTAGACTCAGCATGACTCTGCAGTTTTGGGATCCAGAACCCGGCTGATGCCGGACGTCGACTTCGTCCTCCAACCTTGCTCTGGGATTTATCAACATTCTTGTGGTTAAATTCCACAAGCTGGCATGATTGGAGGAGGGAAATTAGGGCATGATTTCTGGCCATCACCTTCTACAGCTTGGCAAGGGACAGAAAGGTTATCCTTTCCCTCCCCGTGTTGCTCTGTCATTTAGTGAGGTTGTCTGGAGCCGAGGGCCTGGAGCGTTTGGGCGGTGGTGCCTCCTGCCCCTTACCTTGCTTTCTGACCCAATTCCCTGAGCTCACAACCTTTGACTCATGTATTTCTAGAGGTATAATCTGTATGCCGTATTGGGAGCGAATGAGAAAATATGACTTGGATTATGGAATTCAGCTTTATGATTCATTCGTTCGACAAGCTGTGTTTTGAGAGTCTACCACGTGCCAGGCCTTGTCTGGGTTCTGGGAGTCCAGAGGTGGCGAAGGCCCATTTTACCAGCTAGGAGTTCACTGTTTAATGAAATAGACCCTAGTGCCATAGTAGAAGGAAGCCTGGACATTATGGAAGACAGAGAAAGTCAGCCATGTCAGACTTCTGGAGTATGGGAAGGCTTCCTGGAGGAGGAGGCTTCTCAGTTGAGCCTTGAAGGATGCATAGGAATTTGCTGGGGGAAGGGGAAGAGGGAAGAACATTGCAGATATAGCCTGAGGATACAGAATAACATATGGAAAAGGAAGTTGTATTTACTCTGCAGTTTTTTTTTTTTTACGCTGTATTTTCAGAGACACTTGTAACGTCATTCAAACTTCTCAAATGATTTTTAAAAAGTAGGCCTTGGGGAGGATAAATGATTTGTCCAAGGGGAGGAAGAGGAATTAGAATTATGGCTGCAGATTCTCTGAGAAGCAGTTTGGCATCCTGACTTTATTCTATGCCCATGTAACACCCATCCCTCCATGAAGTAACTCCGAAATTCTCATTCGTGCCAGTCAGAGAAGGGCCCGGCCCGGTTCAGGGAGCACACGGTTTCTGCATTCCGGAAGGAGTGATCGGGCCTGGTCTCCATGTGAGTGGAATCGCCTACGGCCTCTTCCCAACATCCCCATGGTGCTCCTGGGGACCGGGAACGAAGGGCAACAAGCCTTATCTCAGAGAATGGAAAAGTTTCTCTTCCTGAAGCAGACACAGACTGTTTTATGTTGGCTTCCTGACAAGCTAGAAATACCAGACCACTGACCAAATAGGATTATTTGACGGTTTGTGTATTATAGGAAAACCATTGTGTTTTATTATATATACGTGAAGTGATAGTAAATGCAGTTAATCCAGGCACAAGCTTAAGGAAGCCCAAGATTTTTCTTCTCTTCTCCTTGTCAGATGATTTTTTAAAAAGCTCTGGAAACTTAGAAGTGTTCCTCTAGGATAGTTCAATGAGCTTTTAAAAAACCCCTTGACCCTGAGGTACTTGGCCCTGAGGTGATCACCATGGCTGCAGGCACTTTTGAAGACTTTCTGAGAGGAAGTAAGGGAACTCACAATGACCCACACCCACCACACACCAGACACTGCTGTAGACACTTCCACACGCTGTTCCGTTTACTTTTCGTTAACGAACCCTATCTGATACAGCCACACAGTCACTATTAGCCCAGTTTTCACCTGAGGGGACCAACCTTCTGACAGGTTAAATAACTTGCCGGTTTCACAGAATGTGGAGCAGAACTAGAATTCTGACCCCGAAGCCGACTGTTCCCTCAGCATCGTGATTACACTTCACACATGAGAGGAGATGCCCAAGACCCAGCTCTCAGATCACACTCTCTGGGTTTGAACCCAGACTCCAGCAAATTACTCACTCTGGACGAGTTACTTAACTCCTTTTCCTCAGCTTTCCTCGTTGTGAGTGGGGAAATAATGGTACCTTCCTCACGGGAAGGACTCAAGAGGCTAATCAAGGTGAAAATCCTCAGAACAGTGCTTGGCACCAACAAGCACCTCATGAATGTTAACTTCTCGTGTAGGGACCTTTGCTTGAACTCAAAGTTACCTCTTCCCTTGGGCTTATCTTCTTTGGGAAGAGGACAGGCTGTTGGTGTATCTTTGAGGGCCGCGGAGGTGGCCCCAGCTGAGCAGTTAGGGAAGCAGTGGGCCAGCTGGGACGGGGCTTCTGCCTGGCAGAGCCAGGAAGAACTCGCTAGTACCTGGGGGTCCCAGAGCCCCTGAGGAGGCAGGCTTCCTCTGCTGTGCCAGATCTTTCTGCTAGGCCAGACACGGCAAAGCACATGGTTTTGGAGACAGTGGCTCCTGGAAATAATTAAAATCTGAAAACCTCTGTGAATTCAGTGATGCCACAGGTTCCTGAAGGTGTTTCCAGGGGAGTCCAAGGGCAAGCCTTCACCTGCGGAGGCAGGTCAAGACCAAGCCCAGAGCGTGCAAAACAAGGCTCATATCAAAAGCTGACTTGCTGGGGAATCAGCGGCAAGAGTGTGATGTCATCTGCTGGGGGAATGGAGGTGCCCGTGCTGCCCGAGGACCAAGACCCAGAGTCTGGCTCGGCTGCAAGAGCCAGGCAGGACCCACAGGACAGGCAGACCAAGTGCCCGGTGCTGGCCAGTCAGTCCAGCGGGTGTGGGTCCCGACAGGGGAGTGGGTGGCGCTGTGCACGTAGGAGGATTTGTGGAGCCACGTGCCGAGGAGCAGAGAGGACCCGGGGAGAAGGCCTTCAAAGGGCAGCAAAGCCAAGGAGGAGAAAACAAGAGCAGGGCTGGACCACAGGACGGGACTTTTGGTCCCCAGCAGAGGAGGCTGGGGTGGTTGGTCCTTCCAGCTCTGGCAGGTGCGGAGGGGGTCCGGGTGAGAGAGGGGCGGGCTGCTGTAGCAGTATGGCATGCAAGGACACTGTGCTCGCTCAGGGGACGAAGCTAGGCCCATGGGCCGCTCAGCCGCTTGCTAGACGGGCAGTTTCCTTTGGCCCAGGGGAGTCTCCATGTTCCCCTCTCTTAATGGGCCTCATGCTCTCTGCTTTACGGGGCAAAGTATAGACATTACAGAAACAATGCCTGTGCGGATACCCGAGTACCTATGCGGTGTGGTCCTCTCTCCCAGCCCTCTCCCTGCACCCCAATTACTTCTACCTAGTCCGTTCACCCCTCCAAATCTTGTTTGTCTTATCTGGAAAATGGAATAAAAATGACAACCTTCTCTCATCGAGCATGTGGCTTCCTGGAGCTCGATTTCCCCCAAAGGCAGTGAGAACTCTGTGTGCGGGGCAAGACTGTGTCTCCTGGCTTCCCCTCCAGCCTCCATCATGTGGGACTAAGCAGCAGGCTCCTCTCCGCCGAGCGCCACCTGCAGAGTGGGTCCCAGTGTCCCTTAGTGTCTCCTCAGGTCTCCCCACTCCCCGCTCGGACAAAATGGTTGTTAGACAAGGTAATGGTGATATATGCAGACCCCCCCATCTGTGTGCCAGGCGGGTGGCGTTAATGGCTATCTTGGAGGTGACATTCCATTAGGGGTGATTGGACTTAATTTTAATGGCAGGATGACTTACTGTTTCATCATCCTCTCCCCGGCCTGAAGGTCAGTGGGAAAACGTTCTTTCCTGCAGGAATTACACTTCAAAATCCGCACAGTCCCGAGCCAGTCTTGGTTAATGTGAAAATACTGAACTGTAAGGGAACCCCTCTGCACAGACAGGTATGTTTGTCAATGTGGGCCTCTTGGTTCAGTGACCCTGGAGCCAGAGATGGCGTAAGGTTGAATGCTGCCTCCACCACTCGCTGGCTGTGTGGCCTCGGGCAACTTACTTAACCTCTCTGGGCTTCCTAGCCTTGGTGTGAGGATTCCATGATGGGGTGTGTGGCAAGTGGTTAGAGCAGTGCCTGAAACATGGGACCTGCCGTGGAAATGTGGGCTCCTGTTATTAGTTCTTTAGGGAAAGGAATACAAGAAGCAGCCGTTTAGAAATCACGAGTTTGGAAACCACAAGTGAACAGGTAGTCAGGCGAAGGGGAGGGGTTCCTGGAGGGGTAGGTAAGTGCGGAAATGCAGATTGGGGTTGGTTGTCGAGGTCTTGGAATGCTGGGCTCACGGATTTAAACCCCATCCAAAATGATATAGCAGCGAATGGAGAGCTTCTGGACGCTTCCCGAGAGGGAAGGCCACGGGAAGGGAGTATTTCTGGAGGAGCCTCACTGACAGCGGGGATGGAAAGAAAGAAATATATATGAGCGCCATTAGGAAGGAAGCCCCCGCAGGAGCTTGTGGTAATTGGATGTGGGGTGGGGGGGGAGGGGTGTAGGATGACTTTGAGATGTCGGGGGGAGGCGGCTAATGGGAAAGTGTCCTCACCAGCGCAGGAGGAACTGGTTTGGAGGGGAGAGGGTGTGCTGGTGTTTGGATCCCAAGAGGACAGGGCTGCTGAGGAGCCATGTCGGGGCTGGGGATGTAGATCGGGGAGTCGTCTATAGATGGCGGGGGGAGCTTCTCAGCTCTTGAGGGAGGAGAGAGAGAGAGAAGCACAGAGGTTGGAGGACAGGCATAGGGAACATTTCACAGGGTCCGAAGCTCACAAAGGCAGAGCAGAGAGGGCAGAGGACAGCAGCCAGAGGGGACTCTGGCGGGGCCTGCACTGGGTGGGGAGGGGGGATTGGGGGCAAGGAGTGCCGTCTGATGTCACGGGGAGGCCAACCCTGGGGAGAAGGGCAGGATCACGCCCTGGGCACGCTGTGCAGGTGCAGCCCCCGTGAGTGTGCAGGCAAACGGGCGCTGGCAGGAAAGAAGGCCTCGGGGTGTCGGGCGAGCCAGCAGTGAGATTTAGGCTTAAGAATTTCTACGAAGTGCCAGAAACGAGAAGCTATTATCTTCCTCAAGGGAAAGTACCAACACACCTGGCAGTGTCAGCGCCCTGTTCTTTGGCTCACTGGGCTGCCTTCTGGAACCCAGACCAGTAAACAGTGGTAAAGAGCAGGCCAGGCCTATTGGTTATGAAATTTTGAGTAGCCTGGCCCTGGATTCCGCATCTGCGATGGAGGCGGGGGAGAGGGAGGCATTTGTTCCAATGGTGCCGGGGTCCCTTTCTTCCCCCTCAACCCATGGGCCATCACTAAGTCGTTTCTGTGCTCAGCTGACCTCCCAGGGCTGTGGGCCCCCCACATCGGGCCCGAGATGGCACTCCCTGAGCCTGCGTCGTGTGTGGGCCATGTAACCCCCGCCTTCCTCAAAGCCTAGTGCGACAAGAATAACTAAGGGTGACATAAAAACATAGATTGCAGGCAACTTATGCAAATATGAACATGTGAGCTGGCTGTTATCATCCTGTTTGTGCGGTCAAGAAATTCTAGGCTCAGAGACTTGACCGAGTTCACAGAGCCAGTTAGCGGCCGAGCTGGGACCGGAACCAGACGCTTGCACTCTCGGCTCAAAACTCTTTCCATCACAGCAAACTATTTTCACATTTAGGTGGAATAGAAGAAAGTTTTTGGTTTGAGAGTGTGGACAGTTTTGTGTGGTTCCTTGAGATTTCGCAAAACTGGTGTGGCCGAATTCCCGCTGGGATACCCTGCTGGTCACGGGGGCATGGTGGTTGTCACCTTTCTCGTCTCTGCAGATGAAGAAACTGAGGCAGCTCTAGATTAGCTTTCTGTCTCTGCTTCTGGATCTTCTACCCGTTTGGACAGAGGCCGTGGCAACCTGTGTCTCCCCAGCCCTCGAGGGGTCTGTGTTCTGTGAGCGACAATGTCTCCCACTCATAGCAGGCTGTGGCTTGATGTCCCACTGAAACTTCTAGAACCCAGGCCCTCCCTTTCTCTGGAATGTAAGGGTCCCGGGAGGACTCACAGACTCTCCTTGGCAGGAGAGAGTTTTGCATGCAGCTGTCCCTCCTGTGCTGATGAAGGGACCTTGAGCTGTGCCGCTGCCACACAGAGGTCTCTCCTGCTGCCTTCCAAGTGTTGACGTCATCTCCTCCACGGTCCCGTGCCACCTGATGGGAAGAGGGGGCAGCCCGCTCCTCTGACAGTACTGGCTTATACTCAGCTACCAAACACAGCTAATTCTTGTTCTCTCCTCAGGATCACCAACCCGAGTTTCACTTACGCCGTTTCTTTCAATGTCCCTTGTGCCCCAAGAATTTAGGACTAAGTCCAGGGGATGGGTGGAAAGACAACACGTGTGAAAGCACTCAACATTGCACCCTCAATCGTCCCTCTCCCCAGACAGTTGGCTACTGTCTGTCTATTAAGCTCACGCACTTCCACAGGCCCTTGGTGGAGGATGGGGGTGAGGGTGGCCTGGATGCGGCCTCTGCCCTCTCTTTGTAGTGGTGGTCGCTCTGTTGCAGGACTGAGCATGGGCCCCATTATTCCAGAGCGAGTCGGAAACCCTCCACCCTCTGCTGAACAGGCTTGGGTGTCCTTTGACACGTACTTGATACCGGTGTGCTGTTACAAAAACAGACCCAAAGGGATACAGGAGTAGAGATGAGGAGAGGCATTTGGTGAGACCAACGTTGGCTGTCAGTCAGACTTGTCCCGCTGGTCAGGCTCACCCATTGCATCCTGCAGCCTCGGAGTGGCCCCCTGAGAGTCCCCTTCCAGGTTGGTGGTCATGCCTTTGTATGGTCCCCTCCCACACTGAATGGGGCTGACCTGTGTGGCCCATTGAATATTATGGGAATGACCAGGTGTGACCTCTGAAGCTGGGTCATAGAAAATACTGAGGCTTCTTCTGCCTGGTTCTCTTGGATAAGTCCCTCTGGGAAGCTACCTGCCCCAAGAGGACACTTGCGGACAGATCCACGGACAGGTCCCTGTAGTAGAGAACAAGGTCTCCCGCCAGCAGTGACTTGCCAGCATGTGACAGTGGAGCCATCTTAGAAGGAGACCCTCCCGTCCTGGTCAAGCATTAAGAGGACTGTCGCCTCTGCTGACGTTTTAGTGACAATCTCGGGGGAGACTCTCAACCAGAAGCGCCCTGACCCACAGAAAGCGTAACTAAGAAATGCCATTGCTATTTTAAGCTGCTAAGTTTAGGCTAATTTGTTACACAGCTACGGATAACTCCTCCGTCCACAGTAGACACACACGGACTTACGAGTCAGCCTGGGCTCAGGTACAGGTTACATTTCCCGGTGTTTTCTTCCAACATTGCTGTCTGTCTGCCTCTTCCTCCCTGTACTGTTTCTGTGGGTGTGCAGGCTGCAGTGGGGCGTTTGCTCCCTTGCCTTCCTGCTATTTGGGTCACCGGAGGAGTCCAGGCTCTGGAGCTCATTTCACGTTGGCACAGCGTGGGAGCTGGAGGACTCCGTCACCAGGGCACTAGGACTAGGGACTGACACGAAGGGTGTTGTTAAGTCAGCCAGCAGGCTGGCAGGAGGACGCACATTAGCAGGTGGCTTCCAGAGCCCTCTGTTCCCCTCCCCCCACCCCCGAAGCTTCACTTCCCATGGTGATTCCAGGGGCTAAAGGAGGCCACCTGAAACACACAAAGACCTGGTCTCATAGGCACTTATGAGGGACCAAGAACTCCGAGTTTCAAACCAAAGAAGATGGGGCTGACATATTTTGTCCACGAGTCAGCAAAGACATCCTACCCTAGAAACCCGACTTGAAGAGCTTGGAGAGCCCAGTGCTTGGCATATAGCCAGCCAATGGGTGACTGAGGGGCCAGGCTCTCACACCCTATGCCCTGCCCAGAGAACCCTGGGAGGGGATGGCACTTCGGGGCTCACACTTTCAGAGGGACGTGGGAAAACTTGAGCAGCTGTGGGGATGAATGAGGGGGCTCATGACAAGTGAGGGATGCTGGAAGAACTCTGAGGACTCTCTCTCTGCAGGGGAGGCCCACAGGCACTTCATAGTCTGGAAATCGTCCATGGGTCCTCTTGTTCCCTCTCAGGATCTAAGCCTTCAATGGAAGGGAGGGACTTCGTGAGACACATGTCATGAAGAAGGGTGTCATAGATCCCGAGGCACACCACGGCCCTCGGGGAGGAGATGAACTGCCTGTCCCAGGAGGCGCCCAGTCCCAGCCATATGGCTGAGACAGGGCTAGGAAGACGAGGACCTCTCCGCTCGGTGGACTGCACTCTGAGAAGTCCTTCAGAGGCCGCAATCCTGCGCTTCCTTGTGTGGAACGTCCGTGGGCTGGGGGAGGAAGGTCCTGCCCTCAGCTGACCTGCCTGAGGCCTCTTGCTGTGTGGTCTGACTACGCGGGACAGCAATGGCCCATTTGCCTTGACTGACGTCCCCGGTTCTTTAACACATTTGCGGAGAGCAGGGAAAACAGCACGGTGCCCCACCCCCTCCGAAGAGTGGATGAGTCACAGGCCCCAGGGAACCTGGCATCTTTTTTTTGTCACTGAGCTTGTGAACCAGTCCCAGGTCCTCCTTCCTCTGCAGTTTTTAATTAGGGAAACAAAGTGGCCTCGCAGAAACCAGCGCTGGGACTGTGCACAGGGAGGGATGCCTCGGGCAGTGGAGGGCCGTGGAGGGGCCGCCGGGCCGTGGCTCTGCTTGGTGCTCAGACGGTAGCCCAGCCTCCAGCCCTCTGTCTCCAGGACCCCTCCTGGGTGGCCAGTGCCCAGGACCCTCACTCGGCCCTTGCAGCACCAGGCGGGGAATAAATCTGTTCCCTCCCTTAGCAAGAGAACACATGCATTCTCTGCAGCCTGCTATGAAAGCTCAGGGACTGGAGCCTCCCCACGCCAACCCAGCTTGTTCATGTGGACAGCGTTCAGACTGGTGGGAACTGGAGGACCTGGAGTCTCCCCCTCTCCCTGCGCCCCCACGCCCCTCAGTGCTTTCCCTTGAAGTCCCAAATGGGGGAACGAGCACATTCTTTCCTGGGGCAGCTGCTCTGCTAACTTCCAGCTTGTTGTGCTCTAAGCTCATAAAATCTGAGGAATCAAAGGGAGAGCTGTGAGCGCCGAAGCCCGCGGGGACCCGCAGCTCTGGAGACGCGAGTTTGCTTTCTTCTTTCCATGTGCGTCAGATGCGCCGGCTCATCTTGCAGAGCCCTGGCCCACTCTTGCTCTTCCGCAAAGGAAGGTAAAACAAAGCTGTGGCCAGGGGTCCCTCAGGCTGGGAAAATATTTAAAGCCGGGGGTGACAGGCTGCTGTCCCGGGCGCTCCAAGAGAAATGCAGATTACTGAGCCCAACCAGAGAGCAGTTGCACATTACTGAGCCCAACAGAGAGCAGTTTAGGCAGAGCTCTAAACACAGCGGGGAAGTCAGGTCGGCTCTGTGTCCAGCTGCAGCACGGAAGGCTGGAGAGGAAATATGCTCGGGTTGGGAACATTCTCTTTCCTGGGCTGGCGGCAGAAACGTGCTGCCCATGGACAAAGTTGCTCTGCCTAGATGGTCCGACTCAGTGGCTCCTTTCTTCCCAGAGCAAGCACTTTGGGTTCCTCTTGTGGCGAAAATAGCCCCGCTGCTGACTTCATCTTTTACAAATGGGCAGGAGTCCATTCATTCACACGGGGCGATCCTTCTGGGTCTTGTGGGGCACCCCCAACTTGCCCTGTCCTCCAAAGTCAAATTTAGAGGTGAGAAAAATACTTGACAGATGGGAACATGATAGGCTTAGCGGGAGCCTGAGGAATTGGTAGGGAAAGACTTAATTTAGTTTGCGTTTATATTTGAACGGATAATTCATTTTCTCGGTGCAAAAATCAAAACTGTGAAAAGCTTGTCTTCTACCCCTGCTGCCATCAACCCAACCCAAGTAAGCACCAAGAGTAGTTTCTTGGGCATTTTTATTGTGCCTATGTGTGTGTGTGTAGTTTTATCTTTTTCTTTCCCCACTTTACAGAAAAGGAAATGTAAATGGCTCATGAAAGAATGGAAGGATCCTCAATCTCACTTAAGGAAGGAGAGATGCACATTGAATCTCCAGCAGAATTCCCTGGTGGCAAGGCTGACAAAAGTTAGCATTCTACTTAAATGGGTTTGGACTTTGTTCTCTTTGCTTAATTGTATATCTTGAAGATCTTTCAAATCAGTGCCTAGAGAGTGTCTCCATTCATTTTTACAGCTTATAGTGTCCTATTTATGGACGCACCATAAATTTATTTAACTAGTTTCCTATTGATGGACCCTTGGGTTACTTCCAGTCTTTTGCTACTATGAACAGCGCCCCCCTGGGACATTTCCTGCATGTGCAGGTACATCTATAGGATGAATTCCTGCAAGTGGGATGGTTGGATCAAAGGTGAGCGTGTTTATGATATTTACAAGGCTTTCCAGATACTCTGAATGGGGGTGTACAATATATGCAGCCCCTGGTCATCGAGGAGGGAGCCTCTTTTCCCACAGCCTTGCCACACGAACATTTCATTGCAATTTTTTTTAAAAAGGTTTATTTATTTATTTATTTATTTATTTATTTATTAGAGAGAGAGAGAGAGAGATAAAGAGAGGGAGAAAGCTCATGAGTGAGGGGAGGGGCAGAGGGAAAGAATCTTTCAAACAGACCCTGGACTGAGTGTGGAGCCCCATGCAAGGCTCCATCGCAGGACCCTGAGATCATGACCTGAGCTGAAAACAAAAGTTGGTCACCTAACCGGCTGAGCCACCCAGGCGCCCCTCCTTGCAGTTTTAATCTGCATTCCTCTATTAAAGTGAGACTGAATATCATTCCATTTGTTTAAGGAGCCTCTTTGCATTTCCTTTTCTGTGAGCTGCCTCTGCGTATCCTTTGCCCATTTAACAAAAATTGTCTTGTTGGCTTCATCTTTTTCCTTAATTACTTCCAAGAGCTCTTTTCCTGTCAAAGAAAGATTAGCTCTTTGTGATAGGACTTGCAAATATTTACCCCCACATTGTTGTCTTTTGATTTTGCTTATGTTGCGTGTGTATGTAGAGGTTTAAAAAAATTAGGTGGTAAAATACTGTAATCTTTTTTTTTAATGGATTCTGGATAAAAAAGAAAGGCTCTCCATACTCCAAGGCCCTACAGGAATTTGTCATGTTTCCTTGGCAAATTTTTGCCCAGGAAACTTTTATGGTTTCATTTTTTAAAACCTTTCTATCTTTGATCCATTTGGAGTTGATGCTGTGGCAGAATAGGGGGTATGGTGTGGTATGCTTAACTCTTTTTCAATTGTCTTGATAGCATTTACTGGCCTATTTCCCAATGATTAGACATGTCACCTTTGTAATTTACTGAATTTCTGACCAGAACTGGGTCTATTTCTAGTTTATTCCACCGACTGGGCTGTCTCTCCATTAGCTGGTACAGTGCTGTTGTCCTTGTTGAGACTATGGCGTGCTTTGATATGTGAGATGGTTGTTTCTTCTTCCTTTTTTCCCCTTTGCTCTGTTTTCTTTTTCCTTTTCCTGGCTATTCCTGTTTGCTTCATTTGCCATGAGAACTTTAAAATCTGCTTATTTAGTTAAAAAAAGTGGATATTTGTATTGAAATCTCATTGTTTATAAATTAACATAATTGACATGATGATGTTGTTAATTATCATGGAGATACTGACATGATTATGATTTGACATGATGATGAATTTTCCTCTGAACGCGGTGTTTCCATTGGTTCTACTCTCCTATTGCATTTTTTTTTTTTAAAGTAGGGTCCACACGCATCACGGAGCCCAATGTGGGGCTTGAACTCACAACTGTGAGATCAAGACCGGAGCTGAGATCAAGAGTCAGACACTCCACCGACTGAGCCACCCAGGTGCCCCTCGTCTTTAGTATTTCTTAAAGGTTTTTCTCTGAGACATTTTGCCCGAGTCTTAAGTTTTTTGCAGATATTTTGTTGTGTTGCCATTTAAAAAAAAACAACTCTTGAAGGATATACCATTTTCCTCACTGGATCCTCCAACTGATTGCTATTTGTGTATTAAGTGCTGTTGTTACCCAGTATGTTGGTTGTGTACTAAGCTACATTAATGAGCTCATTGCTTGTAGTTGTTGTTTTCCAGAAAGCCTTTAAGTTAAAGAATAACAATGTTATTTGGGAAATTATCCAAAATGGATGTTTCAGCAATCACAAGGAGGCAGCCACAAATGGGTTTGGGGAAAGCTGTAATTGGGGTGGAAATGCCAAAGACTGTGTCTCTCGAGATTCAGTGAGTTCCCTCCAGGAAGGTGGAATTGGGGGGATGGAATCTGATTGCAGAAGCTCCATTTTGGACCAAGATTTAAAAGGTGTAAAAGCAGAACCAGTTACTTGGAAATGCATTTGTGATGAACTCGTATGTGGTCATATTCCTTCAAGCCCCAAAGCACAGAAGGAAAATGCCCAAGACTGATTGCAGTGAGAAGCAAGATTCTTGCCCGCTGCAAAGCCTGTGGCTACAGAAGGAACTGCAGGGGCATTGGCCGCCAAGGGGCTGTGTCCTTAGGTTTCAGAACCACTCGTCAGAGCCCATCAGTGGACGGATCTTAGAACACAGGGGAAAGAATAGAGATCCATCACGCACCTGTTCTCTTGGAGATGGAAGGACAATGGAATTAATAGGTGGCCTATGAAATGACCGGTGAGGGACAGTTACCACATTTTGCTCTGTCGTGGCTGCGGTCTAAGGCAGACCCATCCCCAACACCCCCACACCTCTGGGGTCTCCCATATAGTTTATCCAGCCAAGGACTTGGAGCTTCATCTGGGACTCGGGAACATTTTAGGGAATGAAGCTTAGCTGCTTCTTCACCTTCACCCACCGCAAGTGAGAGGAGGGGAAGGAACTGTTAGCAAGTACCCGTGCATTACGCTTGCTGCCATCTGTACGTCATTTTACGTAATCCTCTCAACAAGTCCTCTGAAGCCTCTCTCTGCTCTGCGGGTAAGAACGAAGGCTCGGAGGGGCAATTACCTTGCCTACGGCCAGTCAGCTGGTAAGTGGCCGATGCTGGGTCCAGCGAGGAGAAGCAGAGCTCTGGACGCCCCGCCCCCTTGTTTTAATGAAAACAGCTCCGCCCTCACCTACTTCGCTCCCACTACGTTTTGGTTTTGAAGAATGGATTCTACTGTGAAAGAGTCTGTGTTCTCCAGACAGGTCCATTCTGTTGTTTCTCATCCCCCCCGGGGGGATTTGAATTGGCAGCACTTCCCAACTCCTGGCCCTGCACCCACCCCATGCCCACTACTGTTGCTCCAAGTGGATCCTAGTGGATCTGAGGGGTCCCACGGAGGGGTGTTATTGGGTGTTGAAAGCTCAGAGGAGCTCAGGGCTGAGAGATGGCTAAGGCAGTTGTGAAAGTGACTCCACAGCCCGCCCAACCCAGGCTGGTCCTCCAACCCATGGCCGCAATCAACACCGTGTTGGGAGGCCCAGCAGTGGGGCAAAGCTGGCATTTTCTCCAAGTGCTATAATGGGGAGACACTGTTGTGGCCACCCTCTCCCCACTCCCTCCACACCACAACCAAAGGATCCTCCAGCCAGCTGTGCCAGTTACTCGGTGGTGTCTGGGAAGAATTAGAAACTCAGGAATCACTCGAATCAAGTTGAGGGACTTTTAAAAGTACTTGAGCTCATTATCTGCTTTTATAGATTGAATTTCCTTTTGCATCTGATGACTAAGAGTCCTTGGTGCTTCTGTTCTCATCTTACTCAAAGGTGTTTAAGAATACTAGAAATAAGAGCAATTTTAATATCATCATCATCATCCTTTGGCTTCTAAATTGGGTTGAATCTAATGCTGATGGGTGAAGCCAGCACCATTATTCTTACCCCCATTACAAAATAATACTGAATTAAATAATCAGCCTTTATAGGAGAAGCTCAATACACTAAGTCCAACACCACCACTCACATTTTCGAGACAGGAAAAATGGCCATGCAGAGGGAGGAGCTCATTTTATTCTATGTTCCTTGCAAAGATAAAGGCAAATCTTTGGAAGACACTGTGTCCTGTTCTTCTTGGTGACTGTGAGCAGTTTCAGCTTGTGAGGATCTTGTGTCCTGGGCAGAATTTCATGGCAGGATGGCTGCATTTTTTGAGCCGGGCAGTGTGTGGGCAGGCAGGTGGGCTCAGAACCAAGCATCTGTGCATTGCACCCTTATACTCTTCGTTGTGGACCAGGGGATGCAAGGACCTTCCATCAGGCTCAGACTTTTGAAGATGGTGGTGTAACACAATGAGCAATGATGTATCATCTGTGGTCCACAGCTGGGGAAGAGATGTATTCTATTAAAAACACCTAGATATTGGTGTAAGCATTTTACAAATATTAATTTATTTAATCATCATACCAGTTATTGTTTTCACTTTATTATTCCTGTTTTCATATACAAAAATGAGGCATAGAGAGGTTAAATAACCAGAACAAGATCATACAGCCTGTCTATTGGAGAGCTGGAATGGAGGCCCAGGCCATTTGGATCCACAGTCCATGATGCTTACTGTCACGAAGCATCTCTTATGTGCCTGGGCTTGGCAGTGGAGATCAGAATCCAATCCAACATGTCCCCTTCCTTCTAGTAACTTACAGTCAATGAGGAGCTTACATTTTGAAAGAAGTTTTGCCCTATAAGGTTCTATACCTCATCTCCTACACTTCATTCCTGTATAGTGACATCAACCTCACTCAGCAACAAGGATTACAAACAAACACTACAGGGACATAGTGGTTAATTTTATATGTGAACCAGGATAGGCTATGGTACCCCAATACTAGTTTAGATGTCCTTGTGAAGGTATTTTTTAGATATAAATAACATTTCAATCAGTGGATTTTGAAGAAAGCGGATTACCTGTCATAATGTGGGTGGGCCTCATCCAATCAGTTGAAGTTCTTCAGTGGAAAAAACTGAGGCTCTTAAGGAAGAAGGACTTCTGCCTCCAGACTTGAGACTGCAAAAGTAACTCTTCCCTGGGCCTTCCGCTCACCAGTCTGCCCCACAGATTTCAGACCTGCCAGCAATTGTGTGAGCCCATTCCTTAAAATAAATCCCTTTCTGTATGCACACGCCCTATGGGTGTGTTCCTCTGGAGAACCCTGACATGAGGGAGAAAATTCTATTTCTGAGCCCTGGGGATGAATTCTTCGGGGGCAAATGACTTCTGTAAGTAGGTGGTCGGGACAGAAGCGAAGGTGTCGAGAACAGGAGACTCCGCTGTAGGATTTCTGCAATTTGGGTACCTCTTCTGCGGTCCTCACAGCGCGTGAGTAATGAGTCGAATCTGAGAATCCAGAAATTCTCACCCTGGTCCTGTGCTTGGATCTCTACATACTTGAGGTTGGTAGGTTTGGAAAGGAACACCACGTCTCCAAGCATAAGGTCCCTCCTTCCCGCAGGAGGGCTTGTCCATCCTACCACATGTCACCGTGTCCAACGTACAACACGGAACATGTACCTCCTGCCAGGAGCTGGGCTGGAAGTTCGCACGTGCTGATTCTCACAACAGCTCTGAAAGGCAGGCATAGCACTTCCGATGTGCTATTGACAGAGCTGAAGTGTCCCGGTCAGGGGTTGGTACTTATCCATCTTCAGCTGCAGACATTCGGCCCCTCTCTGCAGGGATGGTGAGGGCATCCTATCCCAGTCCTCTGATCAGGTGAGCAAGACACAGGAGATGCTGCTGGGGGGACAGGATGTTTGGGGAGGACCATTCTCCAGCCAGTCATGTCCACACGTCGTATCAGGACTCAAGAAGCAGAGGGCCAAGCGCATGTCACATGCTACGTGCAGGTCGTCCAAACATCAAGTCTTCCCAAGTCGGAGAACATTTGGGCTATCCTGACTCAGTTGGCTGAACCTATCAGCTCCTTGAGGAGCAGGGCTGTGTCTTAGATACTTTGGTGTCCTTAGATACCCCACACAGAGCAAGGGTGACCACGTCATCAATACGCAGTTGATAAAGTGAAACCAACCGTTGCTGTCCTGAAGCTTGCCTTCTTTTGTTTGGTTCTAAGTGGTTAAGAACGTCTTGGCTTGGTTGGAGTCTTGGCGCTCATTGGGGTTTGGGGATCGACTATGTATTTTAGTGATACGCTTTTCAGTGAACAGAGAGGTTTCTAAAGCACAAATGGTGTGTGGGTGTTCTTAGCAGAATGGCTCGATCCTGGCATCCAACCTTGGCCTAGAGAAGTCTAAGAGGCTGGAGAGGGAGGCCAATTGCTTGTGAAGGCAAGGCACTTAATTTTGTTCATAATTATAATAACAAGGCTGTTAGCTGGCTAGCGTTCATGGAGCACGTGTTATGTGCCCGACTCGGTGCTAAATACTTTCTATGCGTTATCTCACATGATTCTCCAGCAGCTCAACAAGACACTCTGTTTCCTCCCATTTCTGAGAATGAAGGAAACTGAGGTTTCAAGAAGTTCATGTAGCAAATCCAAGGCCCTGTCTTGGGTCAGGCTCCCAGAAACAAACCCTGAGATGAGGATTCGTGGGCAGGTGACATGTTAGGGAAGTGATTCCTGGAGAGCGTCTCTGGGCAGGTGGCTACGGTCTGATCCCGCAGGCTAGCCCAGTTTCGTGGGCGTGCATTCTGCGCTGGCCGTGGGACTCCAGGCTTGGAAGGGCCTGTACTTGGGTTGATGCTCTGCTGTTGATGTCTTGAAATTCTTAATAACTTTGCAACAAGGATGTGCATTTTCATTTTGCACTGGGCCCTGCAAGGGGGAAGTGTATGCCCCTTAGGGATCCTCCCCCTGGGGGCAAGTGGATGGGGGCTCTGTTCTCCTGCCATAGCCCTCGATCTTGGGTACGAGCTGTCTCTTAATCATTCCCGTGTTTTTCTGGGTCCTTATATAGAAAGCACAGCTGTCTACTGGCCTGCAGGCAATACTGTGAGAAGGAACCGTAGGTAGTGGCTGTTGGATGGGTAAGCATCCTGAAGGAACGGCAGGATTCAAAATCAGGGCCACAGTTCTTAATCATTCTTCCTTTGAGAGGTCACACGGCGGCTTCAGTTCTGCTGTGAGCCCCTGTGTCCTTCCGGTCCTTCTTCCCTTCTCTTGGCCTCCTGCAGCAGATTGTGGATGAAAGGGGAAGGGGAAGTGAAAGAATGCTAAGCAGGGGTAGGCATTGGTGCCAGGTGCTGGGAAAGCTGTGATTCACCCTTTCTGGAGACAACTGTTCTGGGCGGGGCGGGGGCCACCCAGGAACCCGCAGTGGTCAGGCTGAAACAGCAACGATGCGCTCATTCAGCTTTCCCTTCTGTTACTTGGTCCTCGAAAGTTTTCTTCCAAAACACGAAATCTATACAGTTTTCTGCTTTGCTACCTCTGTGCATTTTATTCATATTTATTTATTTTTGAGAGAGAGAGAAAGCTGCGAACTTTTGGGGGGTAAGGGGAGGAGAGAGAGATTCCACAGCAGGCTCCACGCCCAGTATGGAGCCCAATGCAGGGCTCGATCCCACGACCCTGAGATCATGACCTGATCTGAAATCAACAGTCTGACGCTTAACCACCCAAGCCACCCAGGCGCCCATCCCCAGTGCATTTTTAAGGATACGACTGTCATGGCTTTGGCTCTTGTACTAAGTTCCTCACGATGTGCATTTTGAGGAGCTTTTTTCTTTTTTTAGCTTACAAAAAATATTTAACAATATGTTTGTCCCTTGGCAGGCTGCATTTGTGACTGGGTAGACACATCCTCTGTCTCTGTAAGGCTCTGCCCAAGTAGGATTCGTTCTGCTGGTCTGCCCAGGGTTTTCTGTCCCTTGTTCAGTCGTGGAAGCCTGGACTACAGAAGCTCTCTGTCAAATGCACGTTCATGCAGCCATTCCCAGAAACTTTGGTAGGAAAAAAAAGCAAGCAGGCATACAAAACGGTCCCCAGAAATAGCTTGCCTTGGCATGCATTTTCAGATGATGGGTTCTAAGTCCTAATAGCAGGGACTGCCCTTTTTTTTTTTTTTTATCATTCGTCCTACATGCCCATGAACTATAGTGCAAGAGACACATTCAGGAAATACGCTAAATATAAATAAGGAATAAACTTGAGGGTGAACTTGCTTTCTGATCTGGGCTACCCTCAATGTTCTGGATGTGTTCAAATGTCTCCTGTATACCTGTACCGCCTTCTGAAAAAATGTCCTTCTAGGTCCACTGTGCACCAGCTTTTTAAAAGATCTTTTTTTTTTTTTACAACTTTTTAAATTTTATTTTATTTATTTTTATTTATTTTTTATAATAATATTTTTTTATTATATTGTTAGTCACCATACAGTACATCTCTGGTTTGTGATGTAAAGTTCGATGCTTCATTAGTTGCGTATAACACCCAGTGCACCATGCAATACGTGCCCTCCTTACTACCCATCACCAGTCTATCCCATTCCCCCACCCCCCTCCCCTCTGAAGCCCTCAGTTTGTTTCTCAGAGTCCATAGTCTCTCATGCTTCATTCCCCCTTCTGATTACCCCCCTTTCTTTATCCCTTTCTTCCCCTACCGATCTTCCTAGTTCTTATGTTCCATAGATGAGAGAAACCATATGATAATTGTCTTTCTCTGCTTGACTTATTTCACTTAGCATTATCTCCTCCAGTCCCATCCATGTTGCAGCAAATGTTGGGTAATCGTTCTTTCTGATAGCTGAGTAATATTCCATTGTGTATATGGACTACAACTTCTTAATGCAGTCATCTGTTGAAAGATCTTGACTTGGAAGCTTTGGCTGCTTGTTCTGAGCTATGCCTTAGTCCCTGTGCTGCTGGCCTCACAGTAGGACTCTGTATGGGAGAAGGGGGTTATCCAGCTACTCTTCTAGAATGTACCACCAGTGACATCACCCTCCTTCCTTCCCTTTGTCTTCATTGTCTTTTTTTTTTAATTTTTTTTTAAAGATTTTATTTATTTATTCGTCAGAGATAGAGACAGCCAGCGAGAGAGGGAACACAAGCAGGGGGAGTGGGAGAGGAAGAAGCAGGCTCATAGCAGAGGAGCCTGAAGTGGGGCTCGATCCCATAATGCTGGGACCACGCCCTGAGCCGAAGGCAGACGCTTAACCGCTGTGCCACCCAGGCGCCCCATGTCTTCATTGTCTTAATGACCCATTTTACCTTGTTGTGTTCTCTTCCTCTTCCTCCTAGCATTTTTGCTCTGTGCTCACCTTGTATTTTAATTAGGTCCGATTCACTGGACTAGCAAAGGAGGTATGTTCATCACAGCAAAAGCACCCATCCGTGTGGCTTATCCAGGCCATTGGGCTAGAAACCAACAGGCAAACCACGGCCAAACCTTCGACTTCCTTGCATGGGAAAACGGCAGAAACAGTTCTCTTTTTTATTTCCACAAAATGTACATCCCCAAAGCACACAGAGAAGCACATGCTGGATCATAGTGTCATTGTTTACTCAAGATGCCTACAAAGACCGAAAGAGGAAGGAGTGGACATTTGGCCATCAAAGCCAAACTGGACGAATCTTCGAAGGAGGAGGAGGCTGAAAAGCTAGGCAGAAGCTGTCATGTGAAGGCCATTCTTTGTGTCTTTACGCAAGTCCTGATCTCAGACGTCCCTGTTTAAACCTCCTATGTGCGAACACTCCCACCTCCCACTGTAGCTTGTCCTGGGAGGGAAAGAAACCGGCCACGAGAGCCATTTTCAGAGAGTTCTCTAGGGAAGAGAGGGAATGAGAAGGAAGGAGAAACAGGCATGTGTGGACTCCGGGGACGCTCAGGTGCAGCCAGTCTGGAGCCCTCCTCCTGAACTCATCCCTCCCACTCCCCCAATTTCTACTCCTTGAACCACGCCACGCAGGACGGACGTCCCATCTGGGAGGGAGTGTCTTGGACCAGCGAAGAGTTAAACTGTTGTGAAAGGCTTCCAAAGGACTCTCTGCGTTGCCCCTTTCCGGTGTGAGGATAGGTCTGAAGGGGATCAGCATTTATATCCAGTGCGGTCCTTCACTAGTGCTTGTTAGTTTCATATCCTAGGAAATTTTCACTCTCTGCCTCCACGAGGACAGTCAGAAGCAGTTCCCAAAAAACCAAAATAACAAAAATAAAAAACAAAATAAAAGCAAAAAACAATAAAAAAAAAAAAACCATCTCCAGATGAAAAACTACAGACGCGGCCCCCAAGACCCAGTAGAGACTTGCAACCATCATTTTCTCTGTGTCTGTCTCTGTCTCTGTGTGTCTGTCTCTCATCTGCCACTGGGCCGGGGCTCACCATCTTCCTCCATCCCACCCACATAACCTCAGAAACTACAGATGAAAAGTTTCCATTTTAATTCTGATATTACAAGGCTATCTATTTTGCAACTCTTGAATTTTTAGTCTGAAAATGGTACTTTCTATTAGATGTTTGAAACTTTTTTTTTTGTCTAAGGGACCAAAATGGCTGCAAATACAATACACATGGTTTAATTAACTCTTCATTTCTTCAAAAATCAGGGTAATAGTGAAAACCTGTTAAAATGGAGTGCTCCCACTCTCATTTGAGGCTTTAAACTTGAGCCTTTGAAAAAATAATGAATCAGGTAGCTTCATACCAGTCCTGCTACTTTTTCCTGCTTTTTAAGGCACTTTCTGATATTACCAGAATCTTCTGATAACAAAAACATTAAACAATGAGATGCATTGTGATGCTTTTTAAAGCAGCCTTTCCTCATCATTACCTGTTATAATCTGAAGGAGCAGAGGGACTTCCTTTATATTGTTTTGATTGGTGTTTCGGTGTTTCTAGCTCTCGGATTTGGACCAATATATAGACTTCACCAGTGATGCCATGGAGTGTTTCTTTTTTCCTTTTTAAAGATCTCATTTATTTATTTTAGAGAGAGAGCTCACAAGCAGGGGGAAGCGCAGAGGGAGAGGGAGAAGCAGACTCCCTGCTGAGCAGAGTCCTGACACGGGGCCTGGATCCCAGGACCCTGGCATCATGACCTGAGCCGAAGGCAGATGCTTAACAGCCTAAGCCACCCAAGCGCCCCCTGTGGAGTGTTTCTGTTGATGTGTTTGAGAAAGATACTTTTCTTTCCACCACCATCGTCCACTATGTTTTATTCAGTTCCTGGGTACGTTGTGCGAGCCACCTGGCTTAATGGGTATTTGCTTTTTGGGGATTTATCTCACTCCTTTCTGGTACTATCCCTGACAGAGCTTGGTTTTCCCTTCTCTCCCCGTGTACAAGAGACTCGAACACTTGTAGTTGAAAAACCCTGTCAAGTATATTGGCATAAATCTTTTTTTCTGTCTTTCAAGCTACAAGACATATTTTCCTGCATGATGTTTGGTTTGTTTTAATGAACTTGACCCCACGTTGTATAGGATGCTTGCTTGCTTCTCAGTGGGACCAGGTCCTCAGGGCGTGTATGGAGGACCAGCTGCATAATTTGTAGGGTCTAGTGAAAACTGGACCTGCAGGGCTCCTTGTTCAATATTATTATGAAATTTCAGGCCAGGGACAGAAGAGCTTTGGGCCAAGAGTGGGGACCCTGTGCAGTCCACCCCCCCACGAAGTCCGTCATTCCTACAGAAGTAACTTTTTATGACTAACCCTAAGCATGATCGATGACTTAGCCTCAGTTTGTTCCTTTGCTATTTTTAGCTTGTAAACGGAGTAAGATCGTCCTGTATCTCTCTTGGTGCTTTGAAAAGAGTCCCCTGATTGCTGGCTTGTATTTGTGCTACTGAAAAGTCTACGGTCAAGCTACCCCCGCCCTTGGTTTTGCCCTTCAGCAGTTTCTCTTTACAATGGGTCTAGTTTTGTGTATCTTGCTTCAAACCAATTTTGCTTCCTGAATCTGATTTTCATCCTCTCCTAGAACGTTCTCAGCCCCCATCTTTAAAATATTGCCTCTTGTTCCAGTCTTTCTTTCCAGAGCTCCTGTGTGATGCATGCTAGGGCTTCATGTATCTCCCGTGTCTTTAACTTCTCTTTCCTTTTGAAAGTCTGTTTGTCTTTCTGTGCTGTCCTTCAGGTGGTCTCCTTCCACACCGTCTCCTGGGTCACGTTCTCTCTTTTAGCTGTCTAATCTGATCGTAAAACCCACTCAGTAAGTTTCTGTTTTTAATGATACACATTTCATTTCTAGAAGTTATATTTGGTCTTTTTTCAGATAAGCCTGGTCTTTTTTTTTAAAGTAGAGTGTGATTATTTTGTGCATAATTTTGACCCTCCCTTTTACATTTTAAAATTATCTTAACCATCATTTTTAGCCCCCTCTCATCATTTCACTACCCGACGTTCTTGGGTTTCCCAAGGTTCACGACCCATGCTGCCCGTTGTGTCTGTTGACTCCAGTTCTTCGTGCTCGTGTCCCTTGAAGCATTCTGTAGTTTTTGATCGTGAGCTTCTGTTTCACAGAACACTCGGGATGGGAATCTTGTGTGGCTGAGGTTGGGGATCAATTGCCACAGAGAAACTTCCCATTTGCTGCAGTGAGTACCGCTGCGAAATGACTAGAACGGGACTCTCTTCATGTTATTTTATAGGCTGGGGGTTCCCAGACTGTACAGGTGTGTCAGTTTAAACCCCAAGGCTGTGTGAAGTGTGACCTGAGGTTATGAAACTCAAGGTGACTTTTTTCCTTGCCAGAGCTCCCACAGCAGCCAAAATGTCAGCACCCGCTCCGGTGCTCAGCTGGCTTTGGCCTCAGGGATTTCCTTTACTGATCTCAGCTGTGCTTTTAAAACCATGTTTGTTATTTTTGTACGGCATATCTAGGTATTTTGTGGCCGGAGGTTTTTCAGATTCTCCTCCATGATAATGCCACAAATGATAGTTTCTGTCATTCTGAATTTCTGAGCCCAGAAAAAGCTTTCTCACTATGATTACATATTTTGAGATCGCCCTAGTCGTTAGAGATGGTTGGTGGTGAGGGTTGCACAACACGGTGAATGTACTTAATGTCACCAGAAAATGGTTAAGCGGGCCAGGAACCCTGGCCAAACTCCTAGCAATTCTGCTGCACTAACCAGAAGATTCCCCCTTATTTTTGTACACAGCTTCTCATTTAGATGAGGTTTTGGTTTTGTTCTGCAGAGAAAACAGCTAATGTACTCTTTGCTAAAAATGACTGGAGTGCACAAATGCTTGGATTTATTTAGTACCAAAATGTGAGATGTTTTAAAAAAAAAAACTCTTAGGAATTTGAGGACACCGGGAGGGTTGCTCAGCATTGAAAAGTGAACCGAGGAAAAAGGCATTTCAGTTCCCCTGTGCCACGCATGCTCTCTGGCTTTGAATAACGCCAGTGTCTCTTTCTGCTGTTCTTTTCTTTTGCTGCTGTTTCCCGCGCCTCAGAGATCCGCTTTACCAGAAAATGAGAAAGTCTTTGCCCAGGGAAGCACCCGAGCCGTGAAGTCAGATTACTGTAAAGGTCTCATGGCTGAGTCAGCGGGAGGGCAGCTGGTGATCACTTCCTGTCTCACCCAGAGGAAGGAGCTGCCCCGGAAAGGGACGTTGACGCCCCACCAACTTTAGGTGGTTCCTTTACCTCTCCAGGGACCAGGAAGGCTCCCTGCATGGAAGGTTCTGCTCCCTGGTTGGGGACAATCTAGCCCCGTGGACCGGGAAGGAAAGTCATTCGTGTATTCATTCATTCATCAGTCCTCCCTCTTCTTAGAGTGGAATGAGGACGGCTTTGTGGGAAATGCAGGCAGGAAGCTTGCAGTATGCCTACAGATCTGTACTTAATGGTGGTGGGGTTTTTGGAGTGAAAATCTTAATTACTCTGAATGCAAAACACTCAATAATGTCCATTGGTTTTGTTGTTGTTACTCTTCTATGGACATGCTTTTAGGAAAAACACGGTGCAGGGGCATGGCCTTCGCTGATGAGGGAATGCTGGGTCCATGTGTTCATTCTTTTTTTTTTTTTTCCTTTCAAATAACATTTATCCAGCATTATGTATTAGGGCTTTGTACGGGTGCTGTGGGGCTCAAATGGTAAATGATAAATAGTCCCTGTCCTTAAGAATCTCCATCTAAAGCCTTGTGGAAAGGCCAGCACATATACAGAAGGAAAATGCTGAACAGAATGCAGTTAATCTTCCAATGAGCTAATTAAAGAATCAGAATGAGTAGTCCCATAACTTTTTTGTATTGTGATAAAACCTACATAACATAAATTTACCTTTAACCGTTTTTTAACGGCATTAAGTCCATTCGCACTGCTATGCCACAATCACCCTCATCCACCTCCAGGATCTTTCATCTTCCCAAACTGAAACTCCGTCCTTATTCAACACTAACTCCCCCTCCCCCTGCCCTCAGCCCCTGGCAGCCACCACGCTACTGTCCATCTCTGTGAATTCGACTCCTCTAGGGACCTCATATAAGTGGAATCCTACAGCATTTGTCGTTCTGTGTCTGGCTTCTCCATTACTTGTTTCATCAAAGGAAATACAACTTACTGAAAAGAAAATGTCCGCCCTGTCCCTGACTGACTCACCACTTGGCTTGGCCCGGAGTAAGACGGTCAACTTTCCTTAATGGGCTCAGCTCTATGACAACACGGCCATTTTCGTATCTTTTCTTGAAGACTCCATCACAGTGTTGTGATATTAGTTAATTGAAGTCGATGGACATGATTATAGCCTTAAGAGGCTCCCACTCCCTGAAAACACGTCCCAGCCTCCCTCATCAGGGGCTGGTGGAGTGAGGTTAGCAGCTTGCAGGTGGACAGTGCGTTGGCCCCGTGGCAAACCCCACTGGCTTCCACAGGCTGTGTGTCTCACAGTACATCACGTGTGAGCACGTAGAGAGCCCTGCTAGTCCCTCAGCCCAGAGGCCTGCCAGAAACCCAGGCCCCGAGGACTCCCCTTCCAGACGTGTGCTCTGAGCCAGGCTGTCTAAAATCTTTCCTCTGGAACCAATCAGACACTCACCAAAGGGGCAATATCTCACCGACTGCTTTTGAGTCCCATGTTATATTTGAGATCTGCCCTGTGTTAGGAGCTGAAACATTTTGGCCCATCTTGCTGGAGTTAGGGAAAGGCCTGAAGTCATGAGGAGGGCTGATTCAAGTTTCCTGCTGTGTTTCTGGGGCACTTGGATACACAGATGAAATGTACCTTACAGCACGTGTGGTCTGCTGTGTAGACGTCAATATGAACAGGGGGCTTAGCTTCTTGGGGTTCACGTCTTTATTCCATCAGAATATAAGCTCCACGAGGGCTGATCTCATCACTCTTGGATCCTCAGTGCCTTCAGGAGAACCTGGAACAAAGTGTGAACATCTCCTACGAACTGGAGGAAACATCTGTTGTCAGGATATTGAGTGTATCAACATACAGACAATTACGGTGCTAGAAACCAGAAAATGACACCACCGATAAATGCAGTCATGCTAGCTACTTAATCAAGAACTATTCCCAACTATTCTAGTTCTTTAAGAAACTAGAATGGGAAAAAAATATGGTTTTTCTTCTTTAAGAAAATTAATTAGTTGTTTTCTCCTGAAAGAACATCACTGATTACCTTTCTTCTTAACAAATGTCATAGAATCTTCTGGATGCATCACTGAAACACTTAGCATTGAAAGAGGAAATTAACTACTTGAGTTTTCAGGATATCTGTGTCTACTGGTTCTTAGTATGGTTAAATGCTAATATCACCCCTGAGAATGTGATGCAACATTTGTGAAGAAATTGCTGTAACAGGGCCTCTGTGTAACGTTTTCTTGCGTAGGATTTTATAAAAAACAAAACAAAACAAAAACCCCAACAAGCTGAGGTCTTGGAAAATATTAGAAAAGAGCCTCTCTATAGGCTTACCACAGAAGCACGTTGTTTTCATTCCCCAACGGACTCTGATTGGTTTTGACTGGGCAGTTCCTCCTTTGTCTCCCGGGCTTGGGCCTCACTTCTGTTTTTTGACCATCAGCCAGCCATGCTGTCTTCATGGAAGTCCTGCAGTGGGAGGTGACGTGGTTCTCACTGACTCCTCTGGGGCCTCGCACAGATGTGAAGTCCATCGCCAGCACAACCGCTCTCTCCGAGAGGATGCTGGGAGACTGTGAGGTCCGCTAGAGCAGGGGCTAATGAACAGAGCAAGGGTGGAAACTTCCTCTCAGGGTGCCCCCGAATGTCATCAAGGAACCCTCGCCTTTTTTTCTCCTTGCTTCTTTCCCCCTATTTGTGTGGTTATCAGTACCTATCCCTTTTTCACTTGCAGGACCACGTCTGGACGGAGAAGCTAAAGACGACACCTATCATCAAAGCGACATTCCATGTTCCTCAAAGATGATGGCTTTTCAGTTCCCCACAGCTCATGAAGAGGGCCCTTCACTGGACAACAGATCTTTCTGGGCCACCTGTCATGCCAGGGATGAGACATCTTCTAAAATAGAGATTTTTGGAGCTCTGATCCCAACCCCCACCTTCCCAGTCCCTTTTGGAGTAGATAGTTTCGGGACCTCATCGAGCCTCTCCATCTGGGACTAGACAAGGGCTAGGGGCACGAGTCAGTGTGGAGGGGGTCGGCATCCATCCTCATCCTCAAATCATGTTTGGTGCAGAGAAAGGCAGCTGAGCGGGGTTGCGTGGCTGGGGTGCTATACACATTTACACTCTGGTTTCTCCACTCGGCTTGGGTCCCAGGGCCCCCCTTTGGGCGGGTGGCTGGCTGAGGCCTCCGAGGAGCTGAGTGGGTACATAGTGTGGTTTGGGCGCATTTCAGCATGGCGGCGAGGGAGGGTGTGTGGAAGGCGAGTGGCCCTGGTGTCCTGGCCCTCCCCTCTATCCTTTGAAATCTACCGGCATTCTGGTACTTCCTTTTGCTTGTTGCATTACTTAGGGTAACGGGAGCGGCAATAACAAAGAGACCCTCCAGTTTCAGAGCCTTCACACTGATGCTTACGTCCTGTTCAGGTCCGTGGGTGACCATCCTCAGGTGGTGATGCAGGAACCCAGGCTCCTTCCAGCTGTGGCTATGCCGTCCCCTAGGGCCTTGGCGATCTCTGCACAGAAGCTGAGAGAAAGTGCAGCTTACGTTAGCCCGAAGTGACACCCACATTTCATTGACTGGACAGCGGAGAAATATAATCCCAGTGAGAACTTCGTGCTGTGGCCGGGAGGGCGTGTGTGTTGATGGGCAGTTAGTTTCTCATTCACAGTCATGGGGTAAACTTCCAAAGCTTGGATTTCCTCATCTGTAAACAAAAATTGAACCCACGACCAAGAGACACCGTGAGGATGAGAGCTAACGTGTGTGATATGGCTAAGCTAGACCCCGACTCGGACAGGGGTCTCCACCTGGGGCTGCGAGTACAGCCAGCAGGGGAGGGGCTGTCTCCTCAGCTGGAGCCAGGGGGGTCCAGGCTCATGCGCACCCCAGCTACTGCAAGGGCTCCCTGTCCATCCTGCGCTTCTGCACAAAGAGGTTTCATACGTAGGACGGTCATGCACTATGCACTCTGGATCATGATTATTAGGTAAATGTGAGCCTATGTCATAATGATGACTAGGTAATGTGTATATTATGTATTGTGATTATTCTGTAAATGCAAGTGAACGGCTCACTCTAACATATGTCCCATGGACTGCTATTCCCAGGGCATTGACGTAGCTTTGGAATATTTTCCCATCGTTTGCTATCTTTCAAAAGGCTTTTGTCATCAAAGCTGTATAGATCACTGCAAAAATTGCCAACACACAGACAGCTAGAGAGTGGAGCTGAAAAGTTTCCTTCCCACACTTGGTGCCCCCTCTCCTACCACTGTTGGATAAGCAACCATCGTTAACACTTTCAGTAAATCCTTCCAGAAATACTCTGTGTTTATATGCAAGCATATTGAAATCCTCTTTTTTTACACAAAAGCAAATCATGCTAAAATGTTATTCTGCAACTCCTTCTTCTTTTTCTGTTTCCATGTCTGCTCTAACTCGCTGCTTTTAACAGCCACACGGTATTCCATCGTGGCACAAGCCACAGTTTATTTAGCCAGGGATGAGAGCTTTATTGGTAAGTAAAAAGGCTTCAAACTCTTCTTTCCTCCATGTGAGTTGATGGCCAGCTCCCCAAGATGACCTCCCCAGCAAAGTGCAGGTGCCTCGGAAATCACAATCCCATATGAGTGCCTCCAGGGTCCACGTGTCTCCTACCAGAGCATCCCTCAACAGCCCAGGACATGAAAAAGTGTGATTCAAAAGCTCCTGCTTGTTCTCTCAGGGATGAGGTCATGGGGAGTTGGAAGAAGCTGTCAGAAGTCTGCAGGACCTCCTTCCCTGTGCCCATAGCCTCAGGCTGGCTCAGAAGAGCAAAGCAGTCTTTGTTGTCCCCTCCAGGGCAATGGGCACACTTGGTTCAACCGTCAGAGATTATGCCCAGAAATGGTAGATCAGAAAAGGAATTCTCTTCTGTCACTCTGTTCATTTGGATTAAGACTTCTTCATGTCGTATGGCCCCCTGGGCATTTAGAGAGCTTGGTGGTGCTGCATTTAGTGAGGCTGTGAAAATGACTGTGCCCCACGTCACTCGTCCGCACTGTGGGAACCCATCTGGCTTCGGCCCTAGCAGAGCGTTTTCCTTCCTGTGCCACCCTCTGATTTCTGTTTTCCCATCTTTGCAGACCACCTATACCAATGTATTTAGCATTTATATATTGGAACAATTGCCCTTCTCACCTGTCTTAATGCCCAAGCAACATCTCGGAATCAGGGGTTGGGTGTGTTCAGTTCTATTTTTTTTGAATAAATGCATCACGATGAATCAACTCTTTAAAAAATCGATCATCTGTGTATCTCCCAATTGCACCCAAGTGACTCCCATGTCTCTTCAAGGGAGATGTATCCCTTTGAACAATTTAAGAGGAGACCCTTCCGAGATCTTTGAAACATGTAGGATTTACGCAGCAGGAAGACAACGTCCGTTTATTCTCCTGCATCAGCACAGAATGATATTTTTGGCCACAGTGATCCTCATGGAATGTGTTTTGCTTTTTCTGGAAAGCAGATAAATGCCTCCCTTCCCAATTACCACTGAGGATAAGTAGTAAAGAGTGAGGGAGTGTCCAGGGACTCTGGCTCTGGCAGATGTAGACATCTCTTTATTGCCTCGCATGCACTGGGCCAGGCTCACATTAGTGCTATTTTTAGACTTTCGGATTGACTTGGTGAATCTGGCCTCCTTTTCAACAGATCATATTAATGAACTGCAGATGGGTCCATAATTGATTTCTCTCAATCGCGATTTATTTCGCATGCAGGCAAATGTCCTCAATGTCTCCTTGGGGAATAGTCACCTAGTTTTTAAAACCCCCGCTCTGTCTGGGAACAGGTTTTCCCTTTGGCTTGGACATCAGAGGAGAGACTATTCTAGATGAATTCAGTGAAGCGCTTGGATGCACGCTCAGCATCCCTGGCGGTTGTGTTGGGCGTTTGGAATCCGGGCGGTTTGCATTCAGTTACACGGACCTATCAGCCTGGCCGATGGGGCAAGGGCTGCATTACTGGATGACATTTAGGAACATTTCTCCCACCTATTAACGTACTCACGAGCTCCATTATTCTAGCAGTCTGCTCAAGTGATTCCTCTCCTCCCCTGGCCACACCTGGAAGTATTGCCTTACGTCTGGGTCTCCGAAGGCACCTTTATTTTATGTTCAACAGACTTTTCCTTAAGAGGCTTTCATTTCCCCCTTTGGCTCCATGTGAGATGCGGGACCAGTTTACTCAGGGTGACCAGGCGCTGGCAGGGGGTCAGGGGGTTAGCGTTGTGTTCTCATATAAAATAATGGGAGCGTGAGTTTGCATGCAACAGTGCAAGGAGCTGTCCGTCCACACTGTGGGGAGCCACAGATGATGATGACAAAAGTCGCTGCCGGGTCAGGCTGGGCGTTTACTCACCTGACTGACACAGAGAACCAAAGGGAGTGATGGAAAGAGAAGACAAGACTTCACCCATGTTCACACTCCAAACAAACATCTGTCTGTTTTCTGGTGAGTTACTCACTCAGGTTGGATGGATCTAAATCTCGCCAATCAGACAGCTGGATTTATGCCCCTGATATCCAGCTTGGTGCTTTATCCAGGATGCCCACTTTTTGTCTGGAGTAAGGGTCTCACTGTCACCCAGGAGGCACATAGTCACATCCATTCCCCATCGGATGCTTGGTACCAGGAGACAATTTATGTGTTTATCTGGATAAACGTGTAATTTGAAAGCTGAAGCTTCTGTATAAAACATCGTAACTTCATTTTCAGGTCCGACAACTTTTACTGTATTATTATCTGCCCTTTGGGTTATTTGGGCTTCTATTCATCATGGAAATAAGAGAGTTGCCTTTTTTATATTAAAGTATAACTGACATACGACGTCATTTTAGTTTCAGGTGTAGAGCATAGTGATTTGATATTTGTATGTGTTGCGAAATGATCACCACAGTAAGGCTAGTCAACATCTGTCACCACACATAATTACAGAATTTTTTTCTTGTGATGAGAACTTTTAAGATTTACTCTCTTAATAGCTTCCAAATATGCAATACAGCATTATTAACTGTCGTCACCATGCTGTGCATGAGATCCCAAGGACTTATAATAATTTTAACTTTTGGTATTGAGAATTCATGTTGTCCAAATATGTTCTGGGATAGCCTTCAAAAGGCCCAAAGCTCAGCAGCTGCACAGTTGACTCGATCTCTTAGAACATCTCCGAGCTGACGGGTCAGACAAAGCACGCCAGTAACGAGCCTCGCTGGCTTTGAGATGGAAAGATGAGGGGAGGCTGCTGTCTGAGGATGTGCTGCTCTGCGGACAGTTCCGTCTGCTCTCCTCATGCAGATGAGGGGAGTCGAGGGCTCCACTATTCTCCCCATTTCTTTCTTGGGGCTTCCAAGCCCGCTTAGGATGGCCTTGATTATGACAGAGTCTGTTACCTAAGGAGATGCGGGGTCCCTAGCAAGAAGTGAACAGTTATTTTCATTCATCCTGAATTAAACTATCAGGGTGCCCAGCAGTTAAGTATGACGTGACTTTTGGACAGGTAGCCATCAGAAAACCCTGTTTGCTTACCTTAATTCCCTCCAGGCACCGACATCTCTGAAATCCTGCAACAAGACTCTGGGAAGTCACTGGACTCCTCTCATCATCTCTAAACTACGACATTTAATGGGCTAATATTTCCTGGTTTGGTAGAGTTAGGAGATTCCTAATCTCTGATGATTAAGGAGTTTACTATTTTTCTAGCACATGATTCTGAGGGTTTACTGGCTTGAGAATTATAGCTGACTTCAGTAGATCCCAATTAGGAGGAAGAGGGGCTAATAGTGGATAGGAGTTTAATCACGGATTTATAAATAATGATAGGCTCGATGGCTATCATTTATCCTTCAAAGATTTTTTTAAAGATTTTATTTATTTACTTGAGAGAGAGAGAAAGAGAGAGAGCACGAGCAGGGAGAGGGGCAGAGGGAGAAGCAGACCCCCCGTGGAGCAGGGGAGCCTGACATGGGGCTTGATCCCAGGACCCCGAGATCATGATCATGACATGAGCCAAAGGCAGATGCTTAACGGGCTGAGTCACCCAGGCAGCTCTTTCCTTCAAAGATTGTTTAAAGCCCACAGTTGGCTATCATGTATTTGAAACAAATTGCACATCCCTCTTTCTAAAAAGGCCTGTCTTCGGGACCCATGCTTCCTTCAATTTGCTATTGGAATTAAGTCCCTTAACTGAGGAGAAGACTCCGTGGGGCTTCTCCTGCACATTACATTTTGATCGAGGAGTGCCTCCTTCTGACCCAGGGTCCCCCACCCCCAGAGGAAACTTGCTGTTCTGGCAGGTCATTCATCCTTGCCATTTGGGGGATAAAGATGCTGAAGAAGGAAGGAGCAAAGTGCCCAGTGCCTCGGGGTTTGTGGATTCTTCCCTTTGAGGACTGGAGGGGGCTTTGAAGATTAGGGTCAGCATTCAGAGTGACCTCACCCAGTCTGTGGAATTAGGACGAAGGAGTATAGGATTCTGAATTAATTGGACCAAGGTTAAAAATCCTATCTTGGCCTCTTATGAGCTGCTTGACTCTGGGCAAATTCCTTATATTCGCTGACCCTCAGGTTCTTTGTCTGAAAAATGGGACGTAACCATGCCTGTCTCACGGAGTTGCTGTTAGCTAAAATGAAATAAAGAAGCACTTTGCACAGTCTGGAGTATTACCAGAGTCCTGGAATATTCCCAGCAAATGTTGGTTCGTTTCCCCTTCACATGCAAAGAGAAAGCGACTTGCCACAAAAGCCAAGACCCCTCGAGCAAGCCGACAGGGCGAGCTTTGTTTGGGTTGAGGCTGCCAGTACTGCAACAGCACCCTGACTCTGAAAATGATGATTCAGACCCAAAGCTGCCGCCGCAGATTCGGCTGCTGTCTAGCCGAACACCCTGTGTGCAGCCAACACCCTGATTATGTGGGTGTTAGGAGCCTGACCGGTGATTTCGCTTTCTTGTCGTTGGGAGATGGACCAGACCGTCCCCAACATGCCCACAGGGAGCTGTCCAAACAAACTTGAGAGAGTGGGCTGTGAGCCATGGGTGGTCTCTCTGTGCTTCTCCTGTGCCAACAGCGGTAACAATCGATCAGTCAATCAACAACCAATCAGGAAAATCATGGATGCTTTCTACACACCAGACACCATGGTCAGTGACCCAACAGCAGGACCTCTGCAGGAATACCGTGACTCACACTTTCCCAGGGTGGCCCTGGGAGTTCTGTGCTGTTTTCCTCCCTGCCTCGCAGATGAGGAAGCAGTCCTAGAGATAGCACTTAAAGCATATATATATTTTTTAAAGATTTTATTTATTTATTTGACAGAGATAGAGACAGCCAGCGAGAGAGGGAACACAAGCAGGGGGAGTGGGAGAGGAAGAAGCAGGCTCATAGCGGAGGAGCCTGATGTGGGGCTCAATCCCATAACGCCGGGATCACGCCCTGAGCCGAAGGCAGACGCTTAACCGCTGTGCCACCCAGGCGCCCCTAAAAGCATATATTTTTTGAGTCTAAAGTATTGGAAATAAGGACAATAACAGAATGAAAGAAGAAATCCCAATCGCTCTTCAACCTGGTACTTGGTAAAGCTTCTACACACCAGCCTTTTGGATGGGTCACAAGGATGGAAGTCAGGGTGCTGAGGGTACCTTTTGGTGTCGCAGAAGCGAGGGCTGCGAGAGACTGGTCCGTAGCCTGTACGCAGAGCCGGCGCTCACTCCCATTTTCCTGCATTTCTCTATGTCTCTAATTAGCCAGAGAGTGTTTGGAAGTCTAGATCTCTGTTGGATTTGCCAGTTCCCCTTGCGCCTTGGAGGAGACGTTCATTTCAAGTGACTGGAGCCGAGGGTACAAAATGTATATTTGCTTGTAAGCATACCTAAATTTGTTTTTTAAAATATTTTATTTATTTGAGAGAGAGAGAGAGAGAAGCATGAGCGGGGGGTGGTAGGGAAGGGGGGCAGAGGGAGAAGCAGACTCCCCACTGAGCAGGGAGCCCGAGGAGGGGCTCACTCCCAGGACCCCGAGATTATGACCTGATCCAAAAGTAGCCGCTTAACTGACTGAGCCCCCCAGGCGCCCCTGCATGCCTGAGTTCTGTATGCACTTTTGTCATTTTGTATTTTCTTAATCGAGAAATATTAAACATACAACCATTATCATGTGAGAGTCTGGCACATTTTGGGGGAGTCCCCATATTTAGAGTATGGGAACTGCTGATACAGAGAGCCAAGGCCAATATGGTAACCAACCATTGAAACCCCAGGCCCAGCAGGGCAGACGCCTGCATCCTGTGTGTGGGGGGCACGGCGGAGGACAGTAGGAATAACGAGGGGCTTCTATGTAATGAGGCCTGGAAACAGCCCACTCGTTTACAGGATCCGTGGCCTGGCATCTTGTTTATGAAATACCCGCTTAATTTGTTGATTTTTAAAATGAGCTTTTATCAGGGTTCTGGGTAGCTCAGTCGGTTAAGTGTCTGCCTTCAGCTCGGGTCATGATCCCTGGGTCTTGGGATTGAGCCCTGTGTCCAGCTCCCTGCTCAACGGGGAGTCTGCTTCTCCCTCTCCCTCTGCCCCTCCCCCTACTCGTGCTCTCTCTCTCTGTCTCTCAAATAAATAGATAAAATCTTTAAAAATAAAATAAAATAAAATGTGCTTTTATCTAAACTCACTTTCACGCCGCGTAGGCCCAGTGTATTTGGACAGCTAGCCCTATAGAAATGGAGGTGCTGACTTATTTTGTGCCTCTGACCTTTCAGAGGGAAAAAAGTGATATTATCTAATGCGATGGTGGGAAGCAGCCCCCCACGTCCTTTCTCAGGGTGAGGAGAGAGGCCACCAAGTTGAGTGTCTGGGCACCACTGTGTGCCTCCCAGTGGGGTGGGGCCCCTGAGGCACCCTCTCACCTGTCACCTGGGACCCTTCCCTTCTGTCATACAGTTTCGGATTCTGGGCCTAGATTTGAGGCTTTGGACGTGCAGGCTGTGTCTGGCTTGCCTTCTTTCCTGGGTCCATCACAGGACATGTTAAAAAATATTTGTTGAATGAATAAATCAGTGAGTGGAGGAGTATATGAACACTTAAGTATGACTTTGACTTTACAAGTTAGAGATTGAAAAAGTTTTAAGGAGATTTTAAAGTCCAGATCACTATTTATTAAATATGCATATTCAGTTTTTTTCCTTTTTATTGCCTGCATGGATTTATAGACGGTCAGAGCGCTAAATGAAAAATCCTATTCCCCACCCCCACACACACCCCTTGATTATAGAAACAACGTATGCTCATTGTAAAAAAATAAATTAAGAAGGTAAGGAAAAGGCTGACTGTCCTTTATAACCACACCTCCATGTGTCTCAGAGAGCACATCTTTCCAGACTGTCCTGGGTGTGTTCTGCATGGTTTCCACAGAGCCCCCAGACCCTCTCTCTGCCCTACTCTGTGCCCAGGAAGCTGACCCATCATGGCAGACACCAGGCTCCTTTGCACACCCTATGCCAGCTTCTAGTTATGTTTAGCCAATGGGAGGCACTGGCCAGAAGGAAGCCTGTGGAAGGAAGTTAAGTCAGTACACTGCTCCCTCCCCATGACTGTCCAGTGGGCAACTGTCCTTCCTGACTTCAGTGTTTACCTCCAGCCCCTCCTGCGTGGCTTCAGTCCTAACCAGGCTGGGACACACGATCCCCTCCTTATCCTTCCTGCTCACGGGGTCATGATGGCATCTCACCATTGCTGGTCTCGTTGTCACCATCTTGCTTGTTCCCTTAGCTGTCCACAGCTCTTGAATCGGTCCCTTCACTAAAGCTCCTTTATAGGAACCACAGAGGACGGAGTCTGATTCTGGCCTGATTGAAACCATACGCACCGTATTTACATACGTGGCCTTGTACTGCACGTTCTCTCTGGGTCCCTGCTTTTAAAGTTAACAATACTCTGTGATAGGAATCTTTTAATACCACTAAATACAATTATGTTTCCTCATTATTCTATTTGTTAGGATTTTCAATAGGATCTAATTAAATAAGACAAATATTTATTGAGTTTCTACACCGTGTAAGATATAGTCCCTGCCCTTCATGGGGGGTACAGTGCTCTGTGGGCCTTAAGACAAGATAATTGGGTGGAAAGTAAGAGGTGTCATACAGGAGATACTAGCTAAGAGTCATAAGAGTTCAAAGGAGAGAGTGTGGGTCTTGGAAAAGGGCTTGTTGGAGGAGGCAGTGCTGTGATAAGCCAGCGTGTGTGTGTGCGTGTGTGTGTCTTTGAAGACTTAAACCAAAGGGAGCGGGAGCCTGGAAGACACCCCAGGTAGAGAGGGTGGCAAGACCCACGGCCTGGAGCTGAGAACTCACAAGGCTTTTTTGAGCTGTGAAGAGCCTGGTTCAGCTGGCCAGAATGGAATGTTCTTCCAGGGTACTTTATTCATCTCACCTCTTTTTCTTTTATTTTTTTTAAGATTTATTTATTTATTTTAGAGAGAGAGCATGTGTGCTGGGGGGAGGGGCAGAGGGAGAGAGAGACTCAAGCAGACTCTGCACTCAGCGAGGAGCCTGATGCGGGGATCAATCTCACAACCCTGAGATCATGACCTGAGCCGAAATCAAGAGTTGGAAGCTTCACTGACTGTGCCGCCTTAAAACAATTCATCTCACCTATAAAGCATCTCACCTTTAAAACAATTTGCTGGAATGGGTATCATTTTTCTGTCTCCCTTCCAGATTATCACCTCCTCGAGGCCAGGGACCATCCTTCACATCTTTTTATAGACCGTGTACTTAGAGTAGGGTAGGGATTCCCAGTAAAGGTTTGTTGAGTGAATCTGAATAGAAAATCCTCTGATGGGAATGGAAATTCATTGTCAGATCATGGTGGGTCTCGAGGGCCAGGCTGAGTGGTTTGTTGGAATGTTCTGGACTTGCCTCCCTCTGGGGTCAATGTCCCCTCTCTCTTTTTGGAGACTTCTTGCTCTTTCAGGCTTAACTGGAATCATAGATATGAAAATGCTTTCTGGACAGGGACGCTCTCTCCTGAGAAGATAGGTCCCATTTTCCCATCTATTCGTCCTTCAACAGGTGGGTCTGGGGTAGGAAACCCTGACTCATGATAATCAGAGAAACCGGTTGCACGTGGTTCCACCGAATCAGGCTGGTCTTTGAAACAGAGGGCAAAACAAGAACAGAGTTTGGCTTTTCTCCCAATATGTAAAGTCCCGGGGATCTCTCTTTTCCCACCCTCTTCTCCTCCGGCCGACCCCGGAAAAGCCAGGGAGTGCCAACTTCTGCCCAAGCACTCTGTTTGTCCCCTCTTCTCCACTTTTCTGCCTCTGGGGCTTGGTCAAGGCCGAAGGCATTGATTGTGGGGCAGGGGAACACGGCAAAGGCTGGGCTGTTTGCACGGGGCGTAGGTGATGAGGGTGTGTGGTGACCACGGTTACGAAACAGAAGAGAGAGGACGAGTGCGCACGTGAACATCAACCCCGCCGTGCGCTGGCCGTGTGTGAGCCTTTGCTGTGAGCCGGCTCACCCCCTCTTAGCTTTAGTTTCCATCCGTAAAATGAAGATGGCAGTGTCTACACTCACATAGCTGTGCAAACAAGGGAGACAGAGAGCGGACAGAAGCACATGGCTTGGCCCAGGGACTCACCGTACTTTGTTCTTTTTCTCCCTACACATGAGTCCTCTACCTTTTCTATTCCAAACTCTGTTGGGACTGAAATTTATATTTCTTTGTGAACAATTATCTAGTAACATCACACGCAGTACAAATTCCCTTGGAAGTGGTAGCACTTTGGATGTACTTGGGGAGAATTCTCCATTACCTCCTCCTCTCCAATCCCTAAAACAAAATATTACAAAACAGAAAAAACCAAAACTCAAGTGTCTGGCTTTCATTCTGAAACCAGTTGTTTGGTCGGCTTGTCTGTCGCGAAATGCATGCTATGTAGATGAATGGCCCTCCTGAAGCCTGCAATGTCCTTCGCAGGGAGGCGAGCGCTTCGAACGAAAGCAGTTTGCACTGATGGACCCTCGGGGTGTCCTGTTATGATGGTCTTGTAAACATCCAGGAAAACCTGTTGACTGTTGAAAATCCAGATTCTAAATACTATTTACTCCTGAATAATTTGTAATTCCTTTCCCAGCTCAAGTAACTATAAACTCCTATAAAGTGCTTTATAAATACTCATTAGAGTATTACAAAAGTCCTTTGAGCTCCACACGATTATCTCCATTTGGCAGTCAAGTAAACTGAGTCACAGAAGTTGAAAGATCTGCTCAAAGCTTTGCCAGGAGCAAAGGCAGGGCAGGGCCAGAGCTCAGACATCCTGGCTCCCGGTCTGGTGAGGGGTTCCACAGACCGTGCTGGAATCGGCTATGTCCAGGCTCCTGACCTCTCAGGGTCCCGCCGTGCCACGGCCTTCTGTTAACCCATTGTCTAGGATTGGCCGAGGTTCCCCGGCCCCTGAGAGGAGCAAAGGCACCGCTTTGAAAAGACCATCAAAACACGTGTCCAACAGCCACGTATGTCCTTTCATCCCCAGCAGCCTGGTCTCACTGATTCTCCATGCCTGCTTATAAGGGCCCGCAGAAGGTCAGCAGACACAGCAGTAAGACATTGGTTTTCTGCTTTTCCTGAAAAGCTGAAAATAGCCAGGAATCGTGGGGTGTAGTAAACATTTCCTGGTTTGGGGCTGCCCTGCGTTTAAACCCACTTTTATTTAGGCTCTACCATCCACCAGAGTTAACAGAGAAAGCTGGCTACGTGCTCTCCTAGATCCCTGGCACTAGGGTGCAGGCACAGGCCAAACTCGGGCAGCTGGCAGCGCTGCCTGGGACTCAAGTGAGTGATACGGAGAGTGGGCTTTGCCCGGTGGCAGGCAAAGATCCCTGCGTCCCATGCCTGTCACTGGTGGCACCGCAGGGCTAGCAGGGTGGCCAGGGGCCCGAGGAGGCGGCTTTACCATCAGATTGCTGCTGTCTGTGACCTTGGCTGTGGTTAAAACTGTTGTCCCGGGTGCGCTTGGCTTCCTGCTCATTTCTGGAAACCTCGGGATTGTTTGTGAGTTAGCAGTTTTCCTTCCAGCAAATTCCTTCCTGAAGTACACCAGAGTCAAGAGTTTTGTTTGTATCTGGCTGGGACCAAGTTGCAGAATGAGAGAGGTTCCTCTTTTCCTTTCTCCCTCCCATTGTTGAGAGATGGGTTCGAAGACTCCGATGAGACTAGGGGTACAGCAGAGACGGTAAACATGCCACGATATGGAAAAGCTCGAATGGTTAGGAGCTGATGTTTGAGGATGATCTAGCTCGTTCTTCTCCAGCAGCACTGAACCCACATGAGTGATGTTGGTTGGCGCATTGTGACCGCTCTCGCTGCCATCAGCGTGACCAGCGTCCTCACCAGCACTACAGCTCCTGACACTAACCGTAACGGTGGTGATGAGACCGGCATCATTGTGCACCCATCTCCCGTCTCCCCCTAGGCTCCCCTCAGCAGGTTGCTCCCCATCCAGGGTCCTGAAGGAGCTTGCGTGTGGAGTTGAGGAAGGGCTGCCTGCAGCAGCGTGTGGGGAGTGAGGAACACGTCTGCCCCGGAACCCTGCCTGCTTTTGCCTTTCCTGCTACTTGGGGATGTGAGGATGCTGTCCGGGGCATCTGGAAATCTTAGGAAACTGTTTTCACCTGTGCCGGTGGCAGTGGGCAAAAGACCTCTTATGGACTCATAGAAGAAGATAAGAGAATAAAAGATAATATTTGTTGAGTGCTTTTTATGGAGAATCTCATTTGGTCTTCCTACTATCCCTATGAGGAAGGTGCAGTTGTGATCCCTAATTTACATGTAAGACAACTGAGGCACAGAGATGGGGTGGCTCGCCTGGGACTCTTTACTGCTACGCTACCGTGCATCCGGTAGGTGCCTGCATGCTACGGGGCTATGGGGTGGCTTCCAAAGCTAACTCTTTCTCACAATTCCATGGAAAGATGATAAAAATATAGATTTCCACGGTCCACACCCAGAGATTTTAATTCAGCAAATCTTGGGAGGGTGAGGGATGGGGCTTGGAGATTGAACTGCTACCATGCATCCCAAATGATTCTGAAGGACTCTGTCCATGGGCAGGTATCGGGCAGACATTGGCTGGCACAAGAGCCTATGTGGCCACTCCCCTTTCCACGTGCTCGGCAGAGAATGCTTCCTGGGCCTGGAGTCCTTCTCAACGCAGGTAGTGACTAGCGATCACGAGGAGGTGGCTTCAAGACAAAATCAATTTGTCATCTTCAGCCTATGGTCTACAGGAAGGGAACTGAAGAACCTGGGTGTTATCGCAGGACTAACAACAAAGAAGGAAGATAATGCGCTATGTCTATGCCTCAGCTTTCTGTCTGCTCTGTCGCGGGGAGCTGTTATAGAACCTTTCATTTTTAGCCTGGAGAGGGTGGATTCTTATCTCTAAATTGCTCTATTTGTTTAAGGTTATGCTAGCTACTTTAACATTTTATGACATTTTATAACGTATTATAACTGCCATTGAAACTGTTCCGTGTTTAGTTATTTTTTTAAGTCATCCAAATGACCAGCTACTACCCCATGGATTGGATTAGTTTGCGCATGTTGGATCTATTCGTTAGGACGGCTCTAAACACCACATCAACTGTTTGATCAGCAGTAGGACATGGGGGAAGGGGTTCTGTTCCACCCATTCCTTAAGGTTCCAGGCTGATGGAGGCTCTGCCATCCTCGATGTGTGGCTTCCAAGATCAGCCAACCCAGGTGTTCATACCCAAGAGATTGACAGTAGTGCAAGACGGTGGAGAATTGCCCAGGAACACTTCAAGAGCATTGGTTGGAAGTCAGAGTCCATTGGCCAGAATCAGTCACATGGCTTTACCCAACCGCAAGGGAGGCTGGGAAATGGAGGCTAGCATGCCCAGGAGGAGAGGGAAGTGGGTTTGGTGAACAGCTAGCTAAAGTCCTCTTGGGAGACACGAGGGACTGTAGGTGTGCCCAGAAGAAGTGACTGAGGACCACGCACTCCAGAGTCGGTGGTGCTTGGGCCAGTGGCATCTAATTTTGTCAGTGCTGCGCTGTACCCCTGTGGGACAATTAAAATACATTCGATGGGACAATTTTCAAATTTTAAATAATAAAAAAGCACCAAACCAAACAAAGAAACAAGAACAATGAATACTTTCGAACTTTCCCCATCATTTTAACAACCTTTCATGACTTTTTGGAGTTCCTTATAATTTTAGAAATGCTTGTCTGGCTCACCTCGTGGTTCTACTCATTAGCTGTTTATCTCCCAAACTGTTTCCTTGGACTCTAAGGGAAACCTATCCAAGTCTGTGTCGGACTTCTCCATATTCTGAAGTACTCTTCCAAGACTGGAGGAATGCATTACCATTTCTGGCTCTGAACAAAAATGTTGGCCTGGGTCCTCTTTCTTGAAAGTCAGTGTCCCTGGGGCTGAAAGTGGCAGGCTCTGGGCTTAGACCCCAGCACTGCCCCCTCCAGTGGTGGGTCCTTAGCAAGTGAATGAACATCTCATGCCTCATCATTCCATCCACACATGAGGATAGCGGTACCCACCTCACAGGTCGGTGGCGAGTTGTAGGGGAGCTGGGGTCTGATGTACGGTAAGCCTGAAACTACTACTGTTAAATCCACAGTCAATGAGCCACCCGCTGGAGTTCAGCTATGTCAGGCCGCGTGGGTAAAATTTACACCCGTGGATAAGCATCTAAACATTCAAGCTCAGAGCAAAGATGCAGTCAGGTCCCATGGGCCCAGCTCAGAGGTGTCTCCCAGAGTTCCCCCTCTCCAGCCAATCCTCACAGTATCGTGACTCAGTTTCCCCGATAAAAGGGGGATACAATGACAGTTCTAAACTTGTTTGCAAAACACGTTGAGAGCCTTGAAATAAAGGTGGTGTTTAGTGTGAGTTCAAAGAGTTATGTGATTATTTTATTGCCCCTTTTATTCCTGAGATTTTTCTGTTTGCCTGGCTTACAAACCCAAGCCAGAGCCATAAAATCACTTTTATGCAAGCGCCTTTCACACACATCACGTACCAACTGCACATTTCAATCAACGCATAAAGCGCTCGGGACGGTGAGGGCGGAGACAAGCAGAACGAGAACACCAGCAGTTTCTGCCTAATTGAGGCCAGTACTACACACTGTCACTGGAACTGTTCCATGCTCCATTTGTTTTTTAGCCGACCACAGGACCTGAATTGGAGTAGCTTGCACATGTTGGATCTGTTAGTTAGGGGGGCCCCAAACACCAAATCAATTGTTTCTCAAACCATTGTTCTTTCTTGTGGGGTCAGCCTATGACTCACCACATTCTTTCCGGAGCCCCATGCCCCCCGAAGCAGAGGATGAAAGAAGCTTCGAGCTGGTGTAACTGACCCAGGGTGGGGATCCCTTCTAAAGGGCCCCAGGCGGGCCGTGGCACGGCCTTTGCTGGCAAACCCGGGGCCCACCCTCCCTGTTTGGGGAGGCATCCCATTCTATTGTTGGGTGGATTTGGTCATAAAGTGCTCTTCCTAAAGGTGAACAGACGTGTTGGCCGTGCTCAGGTGAGTCCCAGGGAGCGCTGGTTTCGCACGCTGGCCATGGAGGCTGGCAGCAGGAGAGGCTCAGAAAGCTCTGGTGGTCCTGGGCCTCTGTGAGCTCCTGAGCAGAAAGAGAAGACACGCCGGACCCAAGGGTCATGTCTATTTAGGTTCCTTCTCTGTTCGGTTTTACAGACCATGGCAAGTGACAGCCCATTTAGATGAGTCAAAGCTTAGGATTCATTTATACAGATTGACTCTTCAGGGACAGCATTTTTGTTGCCCCTCTCCTTCCGTTCCTTCCACTTTCTGTCCAGGCGAGGAACTACCGGCCACCATATTATGCAAGAACAGGGAAGCCTCTTCGGCCTCTGGCTACATCAGCAGGAGCTTAAAGTGAATGATCTATTCCTCAAATTCACTGAGTAAATCATTTATTCACTTGCCATTCAATAAACCCCTACTGTGTAAACAGCCCTTCCTAAGACAAGGGTATTCAGATCCTTAGGCTTGAGACACTTACATACTGCTTAGGGAGATGGGAAATGTTACCTGGACAGGCTCGCTGTACACCTCACCCCAGGACATCCCATCCTAGGGTACTGGAGCAGTGGTCTTTGGGGTCTCTATTCTGTTTCCTTCCATTGGTCTCTCTCTCTTTCTCTCTCTCTCTCTCACACACACAGACACACATATACACACACACACTGGAAAACAACTTTGTTTTACCTGGCAGCCACCTTACTTCCTGGACCATGGAGAATGAGAGCAGAATGTGAGCAGGTGTGAGGGAGCCAGGCAAACAGCCCGATTCTGAGGGAGATCCAAGTCAGAGACAGCTGGTTCTGAAGTCAAACAGGGGCGTCCCAAACCGTGGGTTGGTGGTTGGAAGGTTTGTAGAGAGCCCATGAAAAATGCTCTGTAAATTTTTATGGAATAAATGAATAAGTGAATGGTTGCATGAATGTGGACTCCGCCCCTATCTCCACATGGTCCCAAAGTATTACTCATCTTCGTTTTCATTCTTCTGTGCTAAACGTTCTAGTCTAGATGGTTCAGGGAAAGGGATTTTTAAAACCAAACGATTCTAGAGATAGCTCTTGCCAACTGTCGGCCCTGGGTACACCCTTAGACCCTTTTCTTCAGAGAGGTGTTATAGAGCAGAGAATTCTAGAACCAAGGTCTTGTGGGCTTCTCTCTCTCTTAATCTCTCAACAAAGATAGGCAGAGGAATGTATTATAATCCACTTAGGTCAATAGGTGGCCAAGAAAATCCAGTGGCGAGTGCACTCGTGTTTAGGTAGGTCCTTCTAATGTGAACCCAGGGCACCTGGGGAAAAATTTATATTCATAGCATCCAGTGAGGACAGGGATTACCATCCCATTTAACAGATGGAAAATCTAAGGCTTTCATTCCTGGAGCAAGTCAGGAACCCAGAGCTCAGGAGGGAAGCCATCTCTCTCTGCCCACACAAGTGGGTGAGTTATTGTATGAATGTCTGCTGTCACATGCTCTGGGGCTATGCCTCCCAAAGTCAGCCTTCCCTGGCCAGTGCTCCTGCAGGAGCTGCATGGAGGGGATGGGTCCAAAGGCGTTTATATCTTTGCCCATGTCTTTCTAGTGTCTGGGAGGGAAGGAGGATGACTCTCCCACCAGTGAGCCCTCCAAGCATCGTGCCACCACTGTCCAGAGCCTCCGGACCGTCCATGATTATCACACAGTCTTTGTCCTTGTTGTCATCCTCTTGGGCCACCAAGTCATACCCCCAGTGAGGGCCGCATCTAGGTCACTCTTCCGCTCTGTGTGTCCTGAGCAGTCTCAGTGCCATTCGCAGTTCAGCCACTCCCTGTCCTCCTGCCTTTTCTTGGTCATATGCATGGCTGTGCCTTGGACCTTAGGGTCACTCAGAACTGTCTCACTTCAAAAATTCTGGACTCAGAGGACTCCCTCTCTGACTACAGACTTTCACTGCTGCTGCCACTTGCCAGGAACCCCCTCCTGGTCTCGTTCACCTCCCTCTCCACTCTATACCATGTTCAGTCCGTTTTATGACTGCTCCTTAAGCACATGGAACACTTCCCACGTCTCCTTGATTCTTTGCAGAACATCATCCCAGCCTTGGCTCTAATTGCTCCAAGGCATATCTACAACCAGTCACATTTCCTGAGCTTTAAACCCTGATGTCCACTGGACACACAGCTCCACCGGGACATTTCATGAGCACTGAAAACTTAACACACTCAAAATGAATTCATTGTTTTCTCCCCAAGCTTGTTCTTTTTTTTTTTTTTAAGATTTATTTATTTATTTGAGAGAGAGAGAAAGAAAGAGAGCAAGTGGGGGCAGAGCAGAGAGAGAGGGGAGAGAGAATCTCAAGCAGACTCTGGGCTGAGCGTAGAACCCAACATGGGGCTTGATCTCGTGACCCTGAGATCATGCATGACCTGAGCAGAAATCAAAAGCCAGTCACTCAACCTACTGAGCCCCCCAGGAGACCCCCCACCCTCAAACATGCTCTTCTTCCATGTTCCCTTTCTGACCATGATGGTGCCACCACCCACCCAGGAGGTCATTCAAACCCAGGACCAGGCATCATCCTTGACAAGCTTATCTCCCTTGCCCCTCCTCCAGTTGGCTGTCCAGGGACGTCTCAGTTTGACCATTTCTGTCTCTCCGCTGTCTTCTGTGGCTCTTCGTGGGCCAGGCCACAAGTCTTCCTCACTGGGATCATGTCAACCTCCCCTGAGCTTGCCTCAGTCTCTAGGCTTCTCCCCTCCAACTCCACATCCACACTGCAGCAAGAGAGATGCTTCTAGAACACAGATGTGATCATTCTCCTCAAACCGTGCAGGGGCTCCCTGTGGCCTTGGGATAAAATTCACATGCTGCTATGTCGCTTTCCTCCTCCCGCTCCCTCTGCAGTCTGGCCTCTCCCTGCACTCTGGTCTCACCAAACCACTTCCTGTCCCTTCTGCGCTTTTGGCTCTGCTTCTTGGGAACTTTGTACACGCTGTTCCCTCTGCCTGAAATGTGACCCCCTTCCCCGTCTCATTCTCATCCACTCTGGCTTGGCTAACCCTGTACTCACTGTGGTCTCAGCCCAGAAGTCACCTTCCCAAGAAAGCCTTTCCTGACCCTTAAATCCAGGGCACATTCCCCACCTGGGTTCCTACAGCACCGTGTCACCCCCACCAGAACCCCAGCATTGCCATCTAGCTGACAGCCAACGCGTTCTAAGCACTTGTTCCATGTTAGGCTATTTCTCAAGGCTTTACTCACGATCATGTGCAATCATCACTATAGCCCTACGAAGAAGATGTCGTTATTATCCCATTTTACAGATGAGGGAACAAAGGCGAGAGTGGTCACACACACACACACACACGTTTAGTAAGTGGCAGTTGGAGGCAGTTGGACTCCTGATGCTACACCACGGGGATCCTTGATTCTAGCTGCACATTGGCCTTTTAAAAACACACTTGCTTGTGCCCTGTCCTAAGGGATATTTTGGTGGTGGTGGTGAACAGTTGGCAGGAGTCTGTCATTCTAAAACTCTCCAAAGGTGTATCTGATGTGCTGGACCAAGCCCCGTTATGCCGCATGGCAGCCACCTGTTTCGCTGTCTTGGGTCTGCGATGAGCTTTGTGAGGACAGGGAACATTATCTCTGACTCTCCAGGCCCCCTCAGTGCCTAGAATAGCGCCCGGCCCACAGTCATCCTTTAAGATGTGTTCAAGGAGTAAATCAATCGCTTTTACTCTGGGCTGTCTGGACTCCTGGGATGCTAGAAAGAGCCAAGTAACCTGAACCCATAAGTTCACTGTTGCTGTCCTTGGCCCCCTCATGGCTTGACTCCTTTCCAGGAGTTGTGGAAGTTTCCCCATGGTCTGCGAGCCCTCCTCCTTCCCTGCCATGCTCTCAGCAGATGGCCCGGCCCCCCGTGCTCATGAGACCAGGATCACCGTAGCAAGATCAGCCCCCCCACCGCTGCTCCCCAAAAGTTTCGGGATCTTCACTCCTTGATCCTTTTCCTTTCAGGGCACAGAAGGTGGAGGCTTCCTTCCGCCTGCAGCTCCCCTCCCCAGCCTGAGCCCCTGGGGTGACATAGTCCCAATTCCCAGCTGGCACCCTCCATCACTTGCTGTCTTTGGAACCTGTGAACTCTCTCCCCTCTGACTTCTCAGCTATTCCCCCACACCGAATGCATCTGCCTTCCATGCCCCACGCTCACGGCCTGGGCCACCCTGGTGGCCTCACAGCTGACCCGCTTATTCTCGTCTTTCAGCCCTGTCCCCCCCATGTCCACTGTAGTAATTCCACATCCCTTGCCAACGTTCCAGTGGGCAGAGCAAATGCAGTGGAGCATGTGAGCTCACAGATTAGGCCTGAACTTCTCTTTAAAACACCACCTCCTTCCTCCTCTCCTCTCTGCTCCAGTTAGATCTCTTCCTTAAACATTTCCTGCCATTCCTCTGTCTCCCCGTCAAAGCTTCATCCAGCCTCGGAGCCCAGCTCCATGCAGCAACCTGAGCTCCATGACCAGTCTAGCAGGAGGGCCTCTTTCCTTTGCATTTGTCCCGCAGCTCGGTGGTGTGTGCTGCTTTTCCAGCACTTTCCATAGATTGTCTTCCCTCCTTAATGGGCTATAAGCCCTTTGAGGGCAGGATCTGGCCCTTCTCCCCTGCAAGCGCTTCATGCTAGCTTTGCACAGAGAGAACGCTCCCTCTGCATGGTGGTCACAGAAGGACACCAGCTCTCGCCAGCTCCTCTTGGCCCAGCACGGACTCACACCACCACCAGCCACCTGGAAGCTAGCTGTACAAAGCAGGAGTTTTGCCCCATGTTTTCCCCAGTCCTGGGCAAGTATGCTGGGGAAACCCTCCTGGCTGCATGGTTCCTGGGATAACAGCCTGGCCGCGAGAAACTGAGGCTACTGCTCTCGTCTCCAGGGCAAGGAACGGGCAGCCCCTCCTCCAGGCACCGCCACCCTGGGGCCCAGCAGGATGACTCAGGGCAGGGACCAAAGCGCTGGCCAGGGTGGCCCCTTCCCATGTGGGCGCTCCTGGTCCCCTCACTTTCTTCCAGAGAGAGCTCCCCGCACTCCTCTCCTTCTTCCCGAAGACGCTTGAAGAAGGAGTCACACAGGGGACGGACCCAGTTGTGGGAGGCTGGAGCGAAAAAGCCAATAAAAGCGCCTTTATTTGTAATGTTCCCGTGCTTGATATCTTGTTAGGCCCTACTCCATTTCCTCAGAGCAATGAGACAAGGAAAATAATTAAAAAAAAAAAAAAGCCTTGCTCTAAGTATGCACGAACTTTATGGCCTCCCTCTGCTCCTCGTCCTCCTCCTTCCCCACCAGTGTTGCCTGTGAATTCCTCTCCCAGACTTCGTGTTTTCCATCCTAACGTTTATGGCATTTCCCTCGATTAATGGCTAACACATTCATTTTCTCCCCACCGCCCCCATTATCAAAGAGCGCTTGAATAACGATTAACTCTCCGGTTAACAGAAACATGTTAATCATCTACAAGCCCTTGGGCAGGGAAATAATATTCTTTGTAACCTTGTCCCAATGGCGGGAGAGCCCCCGTCCCCTGGCAGCTGACCTTCAACCAAACCCGGGTCTAGAAGCTGGTGAAACCCAGACAGTGAGGGTGTTACGAGGGCTATTAGTCAGCCAAGGTCATAAAGCGCTGAGTGGGGGTGACGCTGGTGCTCTTTGGCCCAGGCCTGGAGGATGCCTTTCAATCCAGCCACCCTTGCTCCAGGACCCTATAGAGAGACCAGGCTGCACCTCTTTTTTTTTTTTTCCCCAAAATTGTTTTGCAAGCGAGGGCTCATCTATTGCACATTCTTTGTTGCTGGGAGACTCAGAGTGGCTGTACAGGCTGTTCTTTCTTGGAGCCATAGTTCAAAAGTGCTCCTGACCCAAACCCACACGTGTTGTAACCCTGCCCTCCCTTGTGTGGGGCTGGGACAGCCGCTAGGAAGCTTCTCCCCACTGCTGCTCCAAGTGCCAGGGATCCACCCGCCAGAGCCAGTCGCTGGGAGGGTGACCTCCTTCTGAAGTTAGGTGGGTGGCGCCTTTCCAGGGCAGGGGAGGCAGGAGCTGGAGGAGAGGAGGGGGAAAGGGGGCAGGGAGGCTCCGGGGCGCCCCCTCCCCACCCCAGGAGAAGGGCTGAAGCAGCTGAGCCCAGCTCAACATCTGGAGCACGACCGGGAGGGCCCAAGGACGAGAAAGCCACCTTGGAGAAAACGCCCCCTTCATTCACAAAGCGGATCTGTTGCAGAGGGGAGGCCAGGGGGAAGGAGGGCCGTAGTCCAAGTTCCTGCTGGGTTGGCTGGCTCTCTCCCTCTTCTGCGGCACCCCACCCCCTCTTCTTAAATAAGACCCAGGCGCAGGGGAGAGGCCGATCTGCAGCGAGAGGACGCAGGCACGGCCAGACTTATTAGGAAAGATGTAGTGGGGTCTTGGCAAGCGCGGGCGCCACGGCTCCCAGCGTCCCCGCGCGTCTGGTTACGGTCAGGCGCTGCGCTCCTGGGCCCGCGCCCGCGGCCGCTCGCCGAGCCTGCGCCGCTCCGGATCCAAACATTTCCACATTAGGCAGCCTCCCCGAGCTCTGCGGCCCTGGCAGTGACCTCAGGTGACCTCCGCGGCCCGGCTCAGAGCCAAGCCTCCCCCACAGGTGCACTGGCTGTTTTCTGGGTCACCCTTGTGATCGGGTGTCCAGGCACTTGGCAAAATTTAGCAAAGGTTCTTCAGTGCTCAGTTTCGCCTTTACGCTATTTACACAGACACTCCTGGGAGCGTGAGAGGAGCTTGCTGCCTCTTGCCAGGCACTGATGATAGCGCCCAGCCAGTTTCACCGGCTCCTGGAAAATGTTGGATGACTTCACCTCCCTTTGTATCCCTAGCCCCCTCTCTTGAAGCTGGTCTGACTTCCCTTTTGGACTCAAAATTCTGAGCAGAAGCTATTATTACACACACACACACACACACACACACACGCATCTCGATTTGTGCAGCCATATATGGTAACCACCAGCCGCCAGTGGCTATGGGGCACTGGAAACCGGGCTAATCCAGACTGGGGCTGTGCTGTCCGTGTATGTAATGCCAGAGAATTCAAGGCTTACCTTAAAAAAGAATGTAGAATATGACATGTGTTGAAATGATGATAATTTGGATAAAGTGGGTTAAATAAAATATGTTATGAAAATACATTCTACCGGTTTCTTTTTACTTTTTGACAGAGCTAATAAAAATTGTCACATGTGTGGCTTGCACTGTGCAGCAGTGGGACAGCGCCACTCTAGACTGTCCCTGCAACCACCGGTTCTGTCCATGCATCCTAGGCCTGCATTTCCCTGACTACAGGGTCCTTCCAGGTGGGGCTCTCCTGCTACCTTCCCTTCCTCCTCCTTCCTCCTTCCTGCCTCCCTCTTGCTCAAGTTGCCGGATCCAGGCCCAGAGTCGCGTAACCCGGCGGACTCCGGGATGGAGTCTCCTCTGGCCATCACTGCCCCTGCGTGTGCCACCCGACACCTTCTCCCACTGCTTGGGGGTCAGGAGGCTGTGCCCTTCCTGAGGGCAGACAGCACCAAATGTGGGTGAACAGCCCTAAGGCGTAGAGCAGTTGGAATCCGGTTTGATTTACTTCTGTATTGCAAGAGGCACAGAATGAGGAGCCTCGGTCATGACGGTTTGATTGCAGTTATCAGCCCTTGAAAGAAAGTGCCCACGAGTCTGGGCTTCAGACCTGCTTTGTACGAGGCAAAAGAAACTCTTAGAAGTTCTTATTTTATTAAGAGCAGTAGGATTTTATATCAAATAAAATGTCATGTATCACAATTTCTTTTGTTCTAATATGAAACGTTCATGGGAAGTCCAAATGGTGTGAGGCAGAAATGTCAGCGTCCGTGCCTATTGTCTGGCACAGTACATGTGTCCCCTGTGGCTGTTCGAACTTGCTATGTGGCTAGTCCGAATTCAGATGTGACATAAATCCAACATGCTCTGGGTATGAAAAAAAAAACAATGAAAAAAAAAGATGTAAAATATCTCACTAATGATTTGTATATTTATATTAAATATTTTTATATTTTATATTTTGTCAACTGAGTTATATAATTTAAAATTAGTCTTACTCGTTGCTTTTTAAAAATAAAAAGATTTTATTTATTTATTTTACAGAGAAAGTGAGAGACAGAGCGTGAGAATGAGCAGGGGGGGAGGAGGCAGAGGGAGAGGAAGAAGCAGGCTCTCTGCTGAACAGGGAGCCCGATGTGGGGCTCGATCCCAGAACCCTGAGATCATGACCTCAGCTGAAGGCAGACGCTTCACCAACTGAGCCCCCCAGGTGCCCTTGTTCCTTTGTTTAAACATAGGTACTAGAAAATTGGGAATGCCTAGTGTGGCTAACACTGCATCTCTATGGGACGGTGCTGCTCTAAGAGAACGATGCGTTATTTAGTTCGAGACATTTGCAGATACTGGTGAGCATCTCAGCCAGGGTTATCACAGCTCCGGAGCCTGGGAACTTGGACCCTGAGTCTTCCAGCCATGTAGCAAAACAGACATCCAGTTCTGTAGGTTTGAATTCTGGTTCCCTGAGCCAGATGTTGCCCGGAGGACCCCCCCTTGACTTACCGTCTCTGGAAACGGCCCCGCTGGCCCTCTGGGAAACTCCCAGGTCCTGCAGAGACTTGTCAGGTAGTAATTACAGGTGTGCGAAGACCCTCCTGCGTCGTACACTTAGTCATAATGATTTACGTTTACCAGGCACCAAAGGTGTGCTGGGAGATTAACTGAACAGAGAGAAGACGCGGCAGGCAGATCACCTTGAAGTTGACCTGTCAGCCGGATTTCACAGCACCTGCCTGTTCTAGCCCGGGGGGCTGCGATTTATTCGTTGGCAAATTGCAAATTCTGCCTGTAGGCCACAATCCAAATCTTTGCTTCTCTCTCCCAGGTTCTGGAAGACAGGATGGAGGCATCTGTAGGGCGGGGGAATTTTTTCCAGGGAGTTTTCCACCTGAATTATCTTTTATGACACCTTCAAGCAGCCTCTAAGAATTTGGTCTTTTAACACACGCATACACGCACATACATATGTAAACATTCAAATCCACATCGGAATGTACTTGTTCTTTGGCCCCTGGAGGTGGGGGCCAAATCATCTGCTCCCCTTCCCAAGCCTCCCGAAGCAGGGACCCCTGGATTGGAGGCAGTGGGAAGACTCCTGGAGAATCAGGTGTTCCTGCCGTTTGCATGACCTGGGCACTGTGCCTGCCCGCCCCACACGCCGAACACTGCCGGGAAGGACAGAAGCAACATTCATTAAAGGGGAGGAAAAATTAGGCCCTTTTCATTAAGGTCAGAAGATTTTTGAGGTTGGATCAGTTGTCCAGGTGCATGACCAATTTTCTTGGCTCCTTGGAAGCAGCAAAGTATTTGAAAACTAATGGCGCCCTTAGTCTTATAAATAAAAATCCATTTATCTTGGAAATTAAAAAAAGAAGTGCTGGTGATGGAAATTTTCAGATGAGATGCATTTCTTCGCGCCTGAATGTCTTGAATGCCTGCTGGATTTGTCTCCCTGCTAAGCTACTCACACTTGCAAATCTGTGTTTTCAAGGTGAGGAGCTTAAAGTAAAAACGGCTGTAAGATGTATTTCTGGGAGGGCCGAAAACAGGAAACAAATTGGAACCACGGCATGTGGGGCACGGATGCTGGGTTCAGGGAGGATGTTTGCTTATTTGGACAGAGAGCAAGCGTCCCATCCCACCCACTGCTGGGAGCTCGACACTTTGTTAACCACCCCTGGAAACCAAGGTTCTCTTTGGGACGCGGTGGGACTGTGTTATTTTTTTTTTTTCTGCTTAAATTGTTTTTATATGGTTACCTTCACTACTCCTTTCTGTTTGGGGCTATTTTCATATTTTTTTAAATTTAAAAAGCCCCAGAACATCTTGATTTTTGAAAAGACACATTCACCCAAATAAGGCGCCAAGAGCATAAACAAGGTGGCCTCAATATTTTGTGTGGCAAAGGCCAGTGTCCCCAGGATGCACAGATGAGCTTGAGAGCAAGGAAGGAAGGAAAAGGCTCAGTCCTTGCCCCCTAGGTGTTTAAACACCTCCAGTCCTCTCCTCTGACCTTGTTTACCGACTTTCCCTTCTGTGGTTTTGGAGGGAGAGAACGCAGGTTGCAGAAGAAGGGGATACTGGGTTATGTGGCTTATGAAGGCTCAGGGTGCACTTGGGGAGGAGGAGGAAGGAATGGGGGATGGAGAGTTGCCTGGCGGGGGGGTCCAGCGACCTGAGGGTGAGTGAGGTCAGCGCGGGTCCCTCGTGCCCTGCGAGGCTCGTGGGGTTGCTGCCATCAGCCCCTGGGCGAGGTCACAGAGCTGTGTCGGTCTGTCTCATAGGAGGGACATCAGAGGACATTCCGGGAAGCTCTCCATCACCTCTGAGACTCATTGAACAGTTTCACTGTCCAGAGAAATCCGAAAGATGCTCACACAGTCTGCCCCGCGGCACAGGAGACTACTGGGCTTGGGGGCCACCTTGGAATCCTTGTGTGCATTTCGCAGACCCACCCGGTCACCCAACATCACTACCCTTCCCCGAGTTGTCTCTCTTCCCTCCCTTCCCATCCCCTGACTTCCCTGGGTCCTGGAGTCCGGTGTTGAGGGGGAAGGGACAGCCTGAGCTCTAGCTCGACACTCATGGCTGCCGACCCAGAAGTCTGTGCCCGGCCGTCTCCGCCGGCCTCTCAGGCCTCAGGTGCCAGGGTTGGAAGCAGATTGTCCAAGAAGCCCGGTGATGTGCAATCCACAGACATCATCCACCTCTCATTCCGTGGACATGGAGGCTGAGACGCACCCAGGTTAAGGGGCTTGTCTGGAGCCATTTCGCCCATTGGCCTGAGAGCCAGAGCTGGCACCCGGGTTTTCTGACTTTCTGTATGCTCTCCCAAACTTCCCCAGGGGGAATGTTCTACCAGGCCATTCTCTTCACTGCCAGTGGATAATAGGTGTGGTTTCGTAGGGAACTGATGCAGACACGCTTGAGCACGAGACGAGTCACCGAGTCTGGCCCCTGGACTGCATGGCCTCTGCGTGTCACTGCGTTTCCTCGAGACTCTGCTTCTGACCTGGGTGACCATGCATGCTGAGGAGCAGAGGAGGTGACCCGGCGGAGTGTTCTGGACCAGGACTCAGGCAGTACCGTACTGGGGCCAGCTGCTGCAGGCTGGCCAGGGCCAACCGTCAACGATTCGGGAATCTTGTGAGTCACTTGACTGTTGATAGCATGAACGCGGGTCTGGGGAGAGGACTGGCACCACAGAAATTGGCAAATGTGACAAATCGGGGTTTCATCTTCCCTCATCAATTAGCTGGCTTACCAGCTCACCGCTGATTTGGAGGTAAGACCCTGCTTAGGGCAGGGAGCTACTTTCAGGCAAGATGCTTAGTGCAATTAAAAAATGGGAGGTGTGCAAAGGAGACCATCAAATCTGGAAAAACTACTGCCTATCATACGGGAGGCATCACTGAGGCATCTTGCACCGGACTGAGACGAGCTCCAGGGGACAGCAGGGCTACCCAACTTGATGAGTGACAGTGAGGCCTGGGTGAGACTCTGGCAGCCATCTCAGGACAGCTTCCCCAGGGTCACCTACGAACCACTGAGCTGAATGTGTCAATCTGTGTCGGGGCAGAAACCTGGTGAAGGGCAGGCCCCTTCTGTCACTGTCTCCACTTCCCCCCGCTCACCCTACCTAGTACATCAGCAAATGCAATCAATCCATCTCCAGTCCACACCTGATGGTGCCCCCTGCTCCTTACTGCGGCCGCTCTCCAAAGGCATGGCCCTGTCCCATCTCTCCTAAGCTGTCCCCTTCCCTGCATTCTTGCCCACCTCGAGTTACTCTCAACACAGCAGCAAAAGTGATGGGGCATGGAGGAGGAGGAGAAGAAGGAAGAGGAGGAGAAGGAGGAAGAACAGGAGGAGGAGAAAAAGAGGAAGAGCAGGATGAAGAGAGAGAAAGGAAGGGGAAGGGGGAAAAGAGGAAGAAGAGAAGGCGGAGGGGAAAAAGGAGAAGGAGAATTTATTATGTCATCCCTCCCTGGGCTTCATCAAAACCCTTCCATAGCTTCCACTGTACTTAGACTGGAGCAAAACTCTGCATGACCTGGAGCCTGCCCCCTCTCCAGCCGCTCTTGCTCTATGCTCCTGTATGCTCACCTCACTCTTGCCACACTGGTCTTCATCCAGTTTCTTGAACACCGGCCTCAGGACCTTTGCACCCACTCTTCCTGCCTCCAGGACTATTTTCCTGAGTCATCCCACGGCTCCTTCATTTCCCTTAGGTCTCAGCTTGAGTGCACTGTTCTTAGAGGGAGAGTTCCCACTCACCTGCTGGAGCCCCTGGAGGGCTAGCAAGAGGCTTTGCGCACAGAACTGGTGAGAACCAAACAGTGTGGGACTTCTGGGAGAAAGGAACCGTATGAGTTCAAAATGTTCCTGTTAAATTTGCCAACACGGTAAACCTTAGAACAACACTGCTTGAAAGTCTTATTTGCTGACCATGCAGTTCTGTGTCCATTTGGGCAGAGGCCTGGGAAGGGGGCCAGTGAACGAGGGGGCGTGGGGGGCAATGGGGGTGCAGGAGCCATGTTCAAGCCACGCACACTCCCAGACCCTCCAGTCCTGTCCGGCCTCTGGTTTGTTATTGGAACTAGCACTGATGATTCACGTTAAACAGATCCGAAGCAAAACTCACAATTTGTTTTTCTTGAAATGGTCCTGAGAGATGCTTTCCAAGAAACAAGAAAGAAAATGAACTCACGGTGACTTTGAGTCCGCCGAGGGGCAGTCAGTGGTTCATTTCCAAGGGCAGAGCCTTTCCCTGTTGGCCAGTGTAGGGGCAGTGAAGGAGTGGGCCACAGCCAGGAAGGTAGAAGTGCTTTGCCATTGCTCTAGCAGGGTTTTCAGGGAGCGCTTATGGGACCCTGGGGGTAGGGGCTGGGGAAGGGGTGCATTCAGTTTCTGAGGCTGCCGGAACAAATGACCACACAGCACGTGGCTTAAAGCAATGCAACCATATTCGCTGACAGTTCTGGAGCCTAGCAATCTGAAATCAAGGTGTTACAGAGCCACGCTCCTTGCCTAAACTCTAGAGGAGAGTCCTTCCTTGCGTCTTTCAGGAGGTGGCTAGAAATCCTTGGCATTCCTGGGCTGGTAGCTCCATTGGTCCAATCTCCGCCTTCATTGGCACATGGCATTTGTCCCTCTGTCCCTGTCTGTGTCCAAATGTCTTCATAAGGACCCCAGCCACTGCGTTTAGGGCCCACTCTACTCCAGCAGGATCTCGTCTTAACTTGCTTACAGCTGCAAGGACCTCATTGCCAAATAAGGGCCCATTCACAGGGAGTGGGGTAAGGATGTCCACATGTCTTTCTGGGGGACACAATTCAACCCACACAGGAGGGGCCCCCTCGCTCCTATGCAGGTAGTCACATCACATGAGCGTTTCACAAACATGCAGAGCTGATGAGAAAACATCACCTCCAACTTGAGTAAGACGTGACTTACAGGTGCAGGATGTGCAATTTACAAAAACATTTTGAGGTTTGGAGTGAGAGCCTGCTGGAAGTTAGGGAGCCTCCTTCCTACAAAGATTTCCAAATACATGTTACCCAGGTCCCTGTGGCAAGCTGAATAATGGCCCCCCAGGAGGTGTCTAAGTCCTGATCCCTGGAACCTGTGTCACTTTACACGGTAAAAGGGACTTGGCAGATGGGATTAAGTTAAGGGTTTTGAAATGAGGAGATGATTATCCTCTGGATTATCCGAGCGGGCCCAATGTCGTCACAAGGGTCCGTATAAGAGGGAGGCAGGGGGCTCAGGATCTGAGGAGGAGACGTGACCGCAGGTGCAGAGGTTAGAATTGGAGGGGTTTGGGGATGCTACACTGAGGGCTTGGAAGGTGGAGGGAGGGACAAGCGGCCAGGACCGTGGGCAGCCTTCAGAACCCTGAAAATGCAAGGAAGCGGACTCTTCCCTCAGAGCCTCCAGAAGGAACCAGCCCTTGCTGACGCCTTGATCCTACCCCAGTGAGGCTGATTTTTCACTTCGGATAAATGGATTTATCTTGTTTTAAGCCACTAAGTTTGTAGAAATGTGTCACAGCAGCAACAGGAAGCTAATACAGTCACACGGCCCAGTTTCCTGTCTTGTATTAATTTAACAAATGATCCATCCCTCTATCGTTTCTGTTGAGTAACTTCTAGAACAGCGTGTTGCATGTAGAAGACACTTAACTGTTTGTTGGATGAAAAAATTGAGAGCTAGCCTCTTTGGATACGTGCCGCCGTCCTAACTATGAGAACGGAGGAGAACTGGATATTAAACAAATACTTCTACACATGAGAGCATAACTGGATTCTATGGTGAGTGCTGTGGCATCAGGACTCCAGGGAATGATGACAGAGGACAGCAAGGGGACCGAGCTTAGACTCTGGGGCCAGGCAGAGCCGCTGCGGGGACACACAGCTGAAATGAGGACGGGACCAAGAGAAGTCTTGGTTCTAGTTTCAAAGACAGAAACGTTCTCTGCACAAGGAGGTGCCCTGATTTGAGCTCTCATGATGCCCACCATTTTTTGGCATGGTCTGAGGTTGTCCTTTGGTCACGGCAAAAACGTGCTGTGGCTTCAGCCTGGCCCTGAGCTGGATCTTCGTTAATGGAGTAAGTGCCCCCAGTGGATCTGCCGCCCTCCCCGCACGCCATGGGCTGCCCAGCTAATGAGCGATGATCTCCCCGGCGCTGCGCGGGAATGAAGCGAGGCTGGGGGGGCCGGCCCCGCCGCCTTATTTCTGCGGTCTTCCAGGAAGCGTGGGCCTGCCTCATCCTTGTTCCTGGGGCTGCTGGTGTTTTCTGAGGCGGAACTGGAGCCCGGGGTAGATCATGTTTATGGGTGCCTCTGTGCCAAGGAAGGGGCAGGACCTGGGGAGACGACATTGAACGACACCCGAGCGGTGGGGACATGTGGAGGAGGTGGAAGCAGACACGCAGAACACAGGGCCTAGTGTGTTGTGCCAACAGTGTAAGTGAGGACGGCAAACGCTACCTGTGGGATTCCGGGGGGACGTGGGGGAACCTTGAAGATGCTGGAGTTTGATAAGTGAAGAAGCTGGGGAAGCCCAGTCTGGGCAGAAGCAGCAAGAGCAAAGGGTCTCCACACTTCGGGGTTCTGAACGGTTGGGGGCCCAGCCTCACGCCTCCTCCCTGTGTCCTCACACCTCCTCCCTGTGTCCTCACACCAGGCACTAGGTCAGCAGCGGGACACAGCCCCTCTGCTCCATTCCAGCGACAACACTGTCACATCACTGTCAGCACTCCGTCTTCCTAGATGAGTCTCAGAGAAGTGCCCGAACTCCACTGACCTCCAACAGCTGCTAAGATCTGAGTGCTGTCTACTTAGCACCAAACCCAGACTCTCAGCACCATGTGGATGGTGAACCTGCAGGAAAGCTGGAGCCCGCGTTCCAACATGTGCACTCCTCGCATTTTCTGGAGGTGCATTTCCTGGCGCAGAAGGGAGCTAAGCCCTGGGAGTGCAGACCTGGCCCCATGTGCAGTTCCGAACCCTGGGGTTCCAGAAGCGGTACATCTCAGGATGGCCAGCCGTATTAGGGGGCACCCGGGGAAGTTTCTGAGGTTCAGCAGGGCCCTGCTGACAACACCGAGCTCTGACCCTTCCACTCCTGAGGGGGAGGGTTTGTTTGGGGCCAGACGCATGCTCTCCAGCTCTGCTCACTGAAGCCTGCTCTGGGGGGAAAGCCACTTGCGCATGGCAGGAGGGCCTGGGGCGCCAAAGGACTCCGCAGGCTGCCACTTGCCACCTGCCAACCGGAATCCCTGTGTTCCCCTTCCCGCCCCCGCTCCCAGCCCTGCCTTATCAAGTGGAATCTTGTAGGAACTGCTGGCACCTCGGCAACCGTAAGGAAAACACCCTCATCAAACAAAGACTCTCCCGAGCACAGACGGGTTAGCCCTTGGCTATGGCCTCCTGACAGCACTCCTCGCTCAAGCATTTACACGGAGCCAAACGCCCTCCTACCGAAGGCCCTCCCACACCCTTCGGGTGAGTCATTCCCCTTCCCCCCACCCTGGGCACCCATTTGAGGAAAGACCTTGGCCCCCTCCGGCAAAATGGTAGCTGAGAAGTGAAGGAGTACAGGCCTGCTTCGGAGTAGAGCCAGGGAATGTGGGGCTGGGTACCACCGCCAGGCTGTACTTCTCCATCAGCCTAAACAGCCTCCCTGTGGAGCTGGGCAGGAAGTTCCATGAAGGGGCAGAGGGGAAGGAAGCTGTGTCCAGAAAGAGCCAGAATGCATGGTGCACTCCCCATTCAGCTAAGCAGCAGGGCCAGCCAGGACCTTCCCTGGCCTTTCTTTAAGCTCCCTCAGGTTTTTGGGTCGGCCCAGAGAAGCGCCTACAACCTCTTTCCTCTGGGCCATCTTCTGTTTTAGACTAGCTGACCTCGGTGCGAGGCTGTGGCCACTGTGATGGAGCCCTGAGGTGGAAACACTCACCTCTTGGCACCAAGAAGAATCCTCAAGAGTTTGGGTTCTTTCTGCTGCTGCTGCTTCAGGATTAACGCATCTGCCATTGGGATGTGCCGATACATGTTCATTTTTTGTTTTGTTTCATTTATGATTGTCGGGAACCTCGAGCGTCTTCTATGTGTGTGAGGGTGTGAGATGGGGATGGGGTGGGAGGTGTTGGGCAGGCCATAGACTGGCCCCAGCGCTTCCTAGAGCTTACCATACTTTCTGACATCAGTTGTCTGTCTGCTCATCCCCTGTGAAGGACAATGAGCTCCATGAAGAGAGGGCAAAATCTTACTTTTTTTTGGCTTTGCAGCTTGTGAGATACCGTAAGTTTCAATGACATTATTGATGGTATGATGGACGCTCTACAGTGAAGTTGTTGAACAGAGTGGCGATGGGGGCTCCGTACTCGCTGGGAGCCCGCTCCCCTGGCAGCGACTGTACAGCGGTAATGGTAACCAAGCTGGGGATCAACCAGGTCAAGGAGGCTTTGAGAGCTACTAGAGAAGGTTCGTGTATCGGATTATGTAGGGTTGTGTGTTTCAAGCAGCTCTGTTTTCCTCTGAAATAGTAACAGCAATAGGGTGCGTTACTGAATGCCAGACGCGGCACTGGCTGTTTGCACATGTTATCTCTAATCCTTATAGGGACACTGGAGGGTATTATCATCTTCATTTACCAGATGTGGAAATGAACACTCAGCGAGATCGGGTATCCTGCTTAAGGCTAACAAGTGGCCTAGCCATTCATTCAATTCACTTATTCAGCCAATATTTATCGCGTGCCTACTATGTGGCAAGCCGCAAGCACCACTCAGAACAGCAGTGAAGACCAGGTAGAAATTCCTGCTCTCCTGGACCTTCAGTCCTACTGGAGGGAAATAAAATAGGAATCAAGATAATTAACAAGATATATAGTATGTTGGAGGTGGGTAAGTATAAGGGGAAAAATAAAATAGAGAAGGGGGAGGGGGAGAGCTGGTGGGGGCTGCGAGGGGCTGCTGTAATTTGTGGGGGGGGGGCAAGGAAGCCCTCATCCGGAAGGTAACATGTGACTACAAAGCTGAAGGGAGTGGGAGAAGCAGCAGAGAGCTCTGGGAGGACGGTCCCAGGCAGAAGGAGCAGGGAATTCCATGGGCCAGAAGCATGAGCATGCCAGCGTGTTCTAGAAACAGCAAGGCCAGACGAGGTGAAGTCAGAGTGAGGGTGTGCAAAGGAGCAGACAGCTTACAAAGGGCCCTGTCAACTGTCCCGAGGATCTTGCTGTGCTCCCTTGGAGACGGGAGCCATGCGGGATGTTGAGCAGAGCAGTGACACGATCCAGTTGGGGCTTCAACGGCATCCTTCTGGCTGCTGGGCTGAGGACAGACTGAGGGGACCTGGATAGAGCAGGGAGACTGATCAGATGGCTGGGGAAATTATCCCGGCAGGGGAGACAGTGGCTCGGATCAGGGCTGTAGCGGGGTCAGGCTCTGGGTGAAACTAGAGCCAATGGGATTTGCTGATAAGTTGGATGTGGGGTGTTAGAGAAGGAGCTGTCCTGAGCAACTGGGAAAATGATATTTCCATTCCTTGAAATGGGAACTAGGGGAGAGAATATTCGGGAGAGAAATGCAAGAGCTCTGTTTGGGACATGTTACATTGGAGATGCCAGTCAGACATTCAAGTGGAGATGCCAAGCACATGGTTGGATCTCTGAGCCTGGAGCTGAGGGGAGAGATGGGGGCTGGAGATAAGACGCCGGTAGCATCGTGTAGGTGAGGCACTGAAATCCTGACGCTGGATGCGCTCACTGATGGAGACAGGGAACGTGGATAGAGAAAAGAAGAGATCTTGGATCTCTTGGGGGGAAGAGGAGGAACCAGGAAAGGAGGTGAGAAAGAGCAAGCCGGAAGGCAGGAGGAAAGCCAGGCAGGTGTGCGAAGCCGGATGAAGGAAGGGGCGGTGGTGGAGGGGAAGGAGGAGGAGGAGGACAGAGAAATCAGCGGGATCAAATATTGCCGGCAGGTCACATAAAATGAGAACTGAGATTGAGCCCGGCCCCGTGCAGCCCAAAGCTGCTGTGCCCTGTCCACTCCCTCAGTATTTGACTGATGACAGATGCCAAAAACTGTTAACAGAAAAAATCCCAAGCCCTGAACCACAGTGTACTTAACATTTGACTTCATTAAGCCACTCAGTGCCATCCAAGCACCATAGAGCTGCCTTCAAGTTCTCCAAGCGGCGTGCTCCCTCCCGCAGGAGGCGCAGTCCTGAAAGCAGGATGGAAAAGCAATCGTTCTAGAGTATATGATATTGTAATTGCCCTATTACCATTGCAGACCACCCTCTTTTTAAGAGAATTGTCACCCTCTAATTTCTCTGTTTTATGAACTAGGGTTTATAGATAATGAGTGGGCTATACCTGCTCTGGGATTTGACCTATATTAGAAAAATCACTGTGTAGTGCACCGAATGGTACTGGAGAAGAAATTCTGAAATAAACTGGCCCGAACAAGAAGCCGGTTCAGTGGAAGTGATGGAGAAGAGGGGATCTGGCCAGGCTTGGCTATGGATTAACCATGTGATCTTAGGTCAATCACCAATCACATTTCCCTCATCTAGTAAGTGAATAACTGATTCCCAGCACGCTTACCCTACAGAGGAAGGACCAATGAAGATGCGGTGAAAGCATTTTGTACAGCAGAAGAACCCCGGGAAATGCTTTTGAGAACTGAGCACAGGGACTGGAACGTAGTAAGGCATGATCATTGGAAGCTGTTCTTGACTATTGCTGTGCTTCTTATATGAAACTATGAAAAGCAAGATAAATCTGAAATGCACTGGGGACCAGGTGAGGGGAGGTGAGCATGTTTTGGGAGTCTGGGCTTGTCCACTGTCAGAGTGACTGCTACAGGTCCAGCTCCCGTGGGACAGTGCCCACGGATGTGACTTTCTCCCTTGTTTACCAGCATCGCTCCGATTAAGGTTTCTACTTCACTGTACCTTTCAGCCGAGGATGCTTCGGGAATTCGCCACTGCTCCAGAGAGACAGAGTTCATCCAGTATCAACATCGCCATCATCATTATCATCACGATGACCATCAGGACTGCCAGCAAGGCAAGGGGTTGGCACTAGCCATGGGAAGCACCATTAGTTTTCTGAGTGGCTTTTCACAACGGGCAGTTCTGGAACTAGAAGGGTCAGCCCTTGAGGAGCTCATTTCATCAGACCTGCCTCAGACTGCCACCATTTCATCCCTTTCCCTCCTGTACTATTGTGTGGGGTGATGCTTGTCTCAGAAGGAAATACAGATGAAGTTCTTAGATATTCCAAAGCCTTGACTAAGAGTCACTGTTCCCTTTGTTTTTTGATATCACCCCTCCTTTCTCCCTGTCCTGCCTAGTTCCTATGCATTTGTGGGCTTTTCCTTTTCTGCTCAGCTTTGGACCATTTATTTGCTTTGTTCTTGGAGAGGTGTGTCCTATTACTACTTACCTCCCTGCTTAATTGGAGATGACTGCTTGTCCCCATATCCACCCTTGCCTTCCTCCACAACAACTCAAAGTGTGGCTAGGCACTTGGCTGTTAGAGGCCATGTTTTTCAGTATCCCTTGTAGCATGGCAGGGTCATGTGACAAATGTCTTAAATACAGTTTGTGCTAAAGTGGTGTGTGCACTTCCTGGGCCTTTAAGGAGAGAGGTGTGTGCCTATCATTCTTCTACCTTTCTCCTCCCTCCTACTGTTGGAACGTGGATCTAGTGGCGAGCCATCTTGGACTAAATGGATGAGGGCAACATACTGCAGATGGCAGAGCAACAAGATGGAAGGCACCTGGGTCCTGACATGAGCTCTGGGCTCCTAACACTTAAACTGATAAGTGAGAGAGAAATAAAGTTCTATCTTATTTAAATCCTATTATTTTGAGGCCTTTTAGAACTGATTAACCTATATTCTAGCAAATATATTCTTCAGGCTCTTTGACTTGGTGGACTGTAGGTTACATGAGACAGAGAACATGGTTTGCTCACCATTGGGTCACTGGTACACAGAGCTGGACACATAGTATACACTCAATAATTATTTGTTGAAAGTATGAATGAGCTACTGTTTGACTCTGGCATCTTGACCTCTGCTTTCCAAAGAGTGGGTGGCTCTTGCTCCATTGCTCACTTGGACTACTATGGTGTCTGTCATGGGCCAAGTATGCAATGTCCTAAGGAAATGAAAAGTCAGAGAAAGAGAGTCCCTGTCCAGCTGAATCACCCTTTGGGAGTGTGAGCCTCAAATCAGGTTAGACGATGTAGTCTTCCCATCTGTTGAATAAACAGAAAGTTATCTAAAGGATTCACATGATTTCCTAGCTCCATGGAGATGATTCTTTCAACCATACCTGAGGTCCATTTGATAGAGTGCCAGCAGAGGCAGGAGGCCCATCAGATAGACCTGGATCTCTGAGGATAAAAGAATCCACTAGAGCCTTACAGATTTTTCAGAGCTATGACTCTCCTGGGGAACAATGATCCAGAGTTCTGGCCTATTTGGCTTACAGGTTTTTTTGATCCACTGAGTGAGAGTGTTCGCCGAGTGCCTGCTCTGCAGCATCTTGCTGCCTTGAGACTTCACTCCTGACTGCGGTAGCCCGTGAACACCAGCCATAATACCCTGATTCCTGAATTGGTGGGACCATGACAAATTTCCAGCCTCTTCAGACTAACCTGGTCTATGGGTGATAGTCCTGTAACCACTTACCTCAGGGCTATGTGATCCTGTTTCCTCTACATGAATCCTACTATCCCTCCATCCCACACTTACCCACTGGATCTTAGCTTCCATGTCACATCCTTGCATTATCCAATTATCCAACACTGGAATGGGTGTTTCTCAAACATGCTTCCAAGTACTCTTGCTATTCTTTTTTCTTTATTAGACAATGATGTCCAAGTGACCAGGACACAGACCTGGTCACTTGCCTTGATGTCTGGTACCTGGGACTTTCTCACTAAATATTTGTCAAATGAAAGAGATGAATGAGTGAATGGCTTTTCTTGCCTAGCATGGCCTTAAGTCTATTCTTGTTGCTTGGTCAAGCCATGGACTTGGGCCTCCAGTGAGGTTCCCAGCCCTTATTCTTGGTAAAAAATACTTTTAGATTCCTATTTCCTTGTTTGTGGACTTAGCCCCTTACCCAGTCCTCTGATCTCTCTGCTGAACCTTAGTACCATATTGTAGCTCCTTGCTCTGAATCTGTACCTCGTGGCTGCCATAACTACCCAGAGAGCCTGTGATAGCAAATCCCACCACATGGCGTATTGCCACTTTGGTGCAATTCTTGCCACCGCCTCCCTACTCCTAGGTACAAGCTGTTTCTATCTGAGGAGTACAACAAGGAGCATATTATGGAGGTTAGAGTAAGCCCAGATCGTGGTGTTCCAAACAGATCAGAATATCTGGGTGTATAACACCTCCCTTCAGCATAGACAGTTGAGGGGTGATTATTTTTTAACTGAACTTTTCACTTTGAGATAGTTGTAGATTCATATGCAGTCATAAGAAATAATTCAGAGATCTGTGTATCTTTTACTCAGTTTCCTCCGAGGATAACATCTCTCAAACTACTGTACAATATCACAACCAGGGTACTGACAAGATATAGAACATTCCCATCACTACAAAGGTCTCTCATGTTGGTCTCTCATAGCCACAAACCCATCCCTCATCCTTAATTCCTGACAATTGCTAACCTGCTCTCCATTTCTATAATTTTGTCAATTCAAGAATTTTATCTAAATGGAATCACACAGCTTGCAACCCTGGCTTTTTTCACTTAACATAACTATCTGGAGATTCCTCTAGGTTGTTGAATGTATCAATAATTTGTTTCCTTTCATTGCATGGTATTCCATGATATGGCTGTACCACAATTTGTTTAACCATCCACCTTTTGAAGGACTTCTGGGTTGTCTCCAGTTTGGGGTTATTGCAAGTAGACCTGCTATAAACATTCATGTACAGATTTTTGTGTGAACATAAAATTTTATTTATCCCAGAGAAATAAGCTCATTGTTACATGTCATATGGTATTAACATGTTTAGTTTTACAAGAATCTATCAAACTGTTTTCCAGAGTGACTGTACCATTTTAAATTCCCATTAGCAATGTATGAGTGATCCTGTTTCTCCACATCCTCACCAGCACTGGATGTTGTCAACATTTGGTATTTTAGCCTTTCTGATAGATGTGTAGTGGTATCTCGATGCAATTTTAATTTGTATTTTCCTGATGGCTAATGATTTTGAAAATCTTCCCATGAGCTTATTTGCCATCTGTATATTCTCTTCAGTTAAATGTTTTTCACGCTTTTGAAAAACATGATCTAATTGGACTGTTTTTGTTTTTTTACTGTTCAATTTGAGAGTTCTTTATTAACTCTAGATATTAGTCCTGTATCAGATGGATGGATTGCAAGTATTTTTTCCCAGTCTGTAGTTTATATTTTCATGCTCTTAACAGGAAATTTCACAGAGCAGAAGTTTTTAATTTAAAATCTAATTTATCAATTTTTCCTTTTATAAAGTGTGCTTTTGGTATCAAGACTAAGAACTCTTTACCTAACCCTAAATCTCAAATATTTTATCGTTTTCCCACCTATAAGTTTTATAGTTTTACATATAAATCCATGACCCATTTTGAGTTAGTTCTGGCATAAGGTGTGAGACTTTAGACTAAGTTTGTTTTGTTTTAGCCTATGGATGTCACTGGCTCTGCACTCTCTGTTAAAAAAGGTATCTTTCCTCCAGTGAATTGTTTTTGCACCTTTAACTAAAATCAACTGGACATATTTGTATAGATATAGTTCTGGATTCTTTATTCTGTTCTATTGGTCTATGTTCCCATCCCTTCACTAATGCCACACAGCCTTGATTACTGCAGCTATATAATCAATTTTGAAATTGGGTAGACTCGTTCCTTCCACTTCATTCTTTTTCAAAATTGTTTTAGCTAATCTAGTTTCTTTGCTGTTTCATAGAAATTTTGTAACAATCTTGTCTATATCTAAAAAAATGTTGCTGAGATTTGATAGGAACGGTGTTAACCTGTGTATCAAATTGGGGAGAATTGAGTCTTCCAGTCCATGAATATGGTATGTCTCTTCATTTATTCAGACCCTTCTTTCATCAGCATTTTAAGCATAAAAGTACTGTACATGTTTTGTCTGATTTACACCTGAGTAATTTTTTTCAAGTGACTTTTTTTCAAGTGTAAATAGCATTGCATTTAAAATGTTATGTCCACTTGTTCATTTCTGGTATATTAAATACGATGTGGTCTGTACGTCTTTTTTCTTGCAACTTTGCTGGATTCAGTTATTAATTCTAGATTTTTTTTTTATTCTTTGGGGTTGACTGTATGTATCATGCCACCTACAAATAGGGAAAGTTTTATTTCTTTCTTTCCAAACTGTGTGCCTTTAATTTTTTGCTGGCTGGGACTTCCAGTATAATACTGAATTGGAGTGGTGAGAGTGGATACTCTTTCCTTTTTCTTTTACTGTTAAAATAATTATTGTTAGCTGTGGGGTTTTATAGGTGCTTTTCAGCAAGTTGAAGAAGTTCTCCCTCTACTTCTATTTTTCTGAGATTTTTTCTAACGAACAGGAAAATTTGGGAAGGGCAATAATTCTTTCGTTATTCCAAATTCGTTAGTGAAATCAGTCCCTCAATGGGCATGTTATTGATTGAGTGCACACTGTATGCTATGCTAGGTCTTGTGAGACATAGGAGCTTAAAACTCGACCCTTGCCCTCAAGCATAAAGGAGACATGATTTCCATTCTACTATTGAGCATGTATTGTAAACTGCAGAAGATTCAAGATAGGAAAGGCTATTAACAACCTGGCCAGAGGTAGTACTTAGACTGGCCTCTGGGAAAGAGTAGAACCTGAGAAAATAAGAGAGAGAACCAGGGAAATCTAAATGACCTGAAATTCTGTTTTCCAACAAGAGTGATGGTAAGCCAATAATTAGCAGGATATAGCTAGCTTTTGATTTAAGGAGATGGATTATCTCTGTTTTGTGGATTATCCTGACAAATGCTTACTCCTGGACTTCCTCCCCTTCTTCATCCAGCTGAGCATTTGGGCTCTCTTTTCTGCCATCAGTCAGCATGCTCAGGGAATGCAAACTAAAATTACTATTAGCTAAAGAAAAACATGATTAAGAAGGGCAATCTGTTGTCCCTAAATTACATCATCTATTCCAAACTAAATAGGAATGATATTTGTATTTTGTTTGTAGATATCCACACCACTTCTCTCTCTCTTAAGGATAAACAAAAATTGGCTGTGTGACTATCATATACACATCACATTTATTAAGTTGGCTTGGGAGCTAAGAGTAATGCCACAGAGATCATGGACCACATGACATCTGATTCATTGGACCCATCCATATTTTTATGTGTTTACTCTAACATAAAGTAATAATGAATAGTGCTCTCATCTGCAAAATTAAAAATCCTGGCACATTACCCACAGGTCATGCTTTGGGTTGTCTTCCTACAGCACTGATGGATTTGCATGGATCTGGCCCTTCTATCTCACTGTGTCCTGCTGGTGACCAGTGGCTCATCTTTGAGGCAGATGGCCAGGGTTAAGGGTGGAATCCGAGGCCATGAGGCAGAGTGAAATTAACTGCTCCCTTCACATAGGGATTGAACCCCTGACCTTCACCTCATTAGCACAGCACTCCAACACAGCAATTCCCAGCCTCAATTTTATATCACCCCAGGGTGTTTCCACTTATCTCAAGAGGGAGCTGCGGAATTCCCCAAACAAAATTAATTTTAATTCACTTTAATTTAAACATTAAATATGGGCTATGCAGGCAGTACTTTGCAGGGGGGGGAGGAGAATGGCCAGTGTTAAAAGATGAAGCCACCAGGATGCACTGTTACCCACGCACCCTGAGACAGCCTCTCTAACCCACCGAGCCAGCCCAGGGAGGAAGGAGTCTGCATGTAAGTAGCAGGCATGGAAGGCTTTTAGATTATGGGGGAAAACAGCTCAATCCTACCAAACATCTGCATTTCATAGGACTGTTTCATGTGGTCAGCTGGGTGTACTCTAAGTTTGCCTGTGCCCGAGGGGCAACAGTTCAGACCCGGTCCAGCGAGGCCCTCCCTTTTTCATCCTAGGGACTGCGATGCTTTGCATGGTCTTAGGAATTTGCTGCAGGAACAATTTATGATTTATTAAGATAATAAATTGGCCTTTGTTGTCGGGGCTTTTTCCTGGGTCAATACACAAGATTTATCACCACCATGCTGGCCCGGGAAGCGTGTGGCTCCAAGGGTTCCAGGGCACTCCGGCCACTGGCTTATTTTGGAGGCTGGCAGGGTCTCAGAAGGCCAGCAGCTGAAGTGTAATGCAGGGAAGGGAACAGTAGGAATCAGTTACTTAATGAATATCTTCGAAACCCTTCATTGTAGTTTACTAATAATAGCCATATGTATTTATTACAGGATAATAAGTGTACTTCCTTATACTGGCAGCGTCCTTTATAATTTGTAAAGGACTTTCACACACATTGTCTCATTTGTTCTATACACACCTGTCAAGAATTGCTATCTTCATTTTATTGATGAGCAATCAGACTCAGAAAAATTAAGTGACTTGCCCAAGGTCGCACAGCTAGTAAATCACAGATGCAACACCAGCTCCCATATCTTCTCATATCCTGGGCCCTTTCCATTCTACTTCTCTTATTTCCATTTATCATCCTCATCCATTTGCTTTTGGCAGGGAAGGGTCTAGTATCTCCATTTTACAGAAAAACAAATTGACACAAAGATGTAATTAAACTTTTTGGCTCTTGCCTTTTGCAAACTCTCTCTTTTTGATGGTATTACATCCCTTTCTTGTTGAAGGGGAGGGACTCCTTTTGCAGGATAATTGCTGCTCTCAGAGTCCAGAATCTCCACTGTCATTGTCAGCGCCATGATGGTCATTTGGCTCCAACATGCCCTCTGTGTCCGACGGGGGCTCACACCAGCTACTTCTGGGTTTGGAGGAGGTCACACATAAATGGTTTTTTCACATCTACTTAAGCAGCTGTTGGCAAAACACTCTCCTTCCCGGTCCTTCATGGATAGGCATTTTGTTCTGGATCTTTTTTAAACAGCCACATTCTGTGAATTTCTTCTTCTTCTTCTTCTTCTTTTAAGATTTTATTTATTTATTTGACAGAGAGAGAGGGAGACAGCCAGGGAGAAAGGGAACACAAGCAGGGGGAGTGGGAGAGGAAGAAGCAGGCTTCCCAGTGGAGCAGGGAGCCCGATGCAGGGCTCGGTCCCAGGACTCTGGGATCACGCTCTGAGCCGAAGGCAGACGCTTAATGACTGAGCCACACAGGCTCCCCCCGTGAATTTCTTCTAATTCAGTGAGCTTGGAATACACTTTCCCAATTGGGCCTTAGACACACCCCTTCCCCCCAAAATGACAAACTCCCCAAAGCCCATTCTAGATGCATGGCCACACTGTGTCATCCCACCTGGAGGAGAGCTCACCTCTCCCGAATGCCTCTATGTTCATTATCTAGACTTGTATTGGAACTTAAGGTATAGCAGAAAACGGTTGTATCTACTTCCTCTCCTAGGTTGAAAGAATTCACTGTGGGGCACATAGCAGCCAGAGTGACAGTGTATGACAGACCTTGGCCAAACCTGAGTGAGTGAGAAGATGACCCCACGAGGATGTAAGCTCCATGCGGGCGGAGCTCTGTCTCTTTTGGTTCATGCTTGAATCCCCAGGACTACAGCCCTGCCAGCCTCCCACTAAATTATTTACTCAGTGAATGGACTAATGATGCAGAGATGATGCGATTAACATTGATAGTGGCCCAGCAATCACGGCTGTGTCCATTGATGGCATAAGGTCGCTTCTATCTCCTGGCTCCTTTGGCTTACGCCCCATTTACTAAGTCTGGTCCTTTAGCCTTGCCAACAATTCCATTTCCTGCTTCAATTTTCCAGAATTAGTTTCTAAGGCAGGCAACCAAGAAATCTGATTGGGTTGATGAACTATATATATATATATGTTTTATCCACCTAACTTAGACTGTAAACTTCTGAAGGCCACGGAAGGTCCCATATCTTGTTGCATTCCTCATACCATCTGGAATAGGGCTTTGCAAACAATGCGTGCTCAAAGCATGTTTGCAGGGGGTGATGAAGATGATTTAATAGCATTTTAAAGGCCAGGTGTCTAAGAGGTTGGATGTCCTGAGGACCATCTTCCCTACATATGCATACATGCACACTTACACACACACATTTTCTCATTTGTGAGACATCATTTTCAAGAGGCCATTTGGGGAATGCAGTGGGCCCACTGAAACCGGAAGAAATTCAAGGCCATGGGCCAGCTACACCATGGGAGCCCCACACCCAGCCAAACGTTCTCATTGGCAAATCACACCCGAAAGCTGTCACCAAATTCTGCTCCCTGACAGTCCCAATTCAACAATGCACTGAGAGACAAAAGAAGTTGAAACCCAAGTGAAGATTGCCAACGAGTCTTTTCGGGCAACCACCAGATTGCACAGAGGGTCAGCACAGACACCGGCAGAGAAGAACATTCTCCTGGCAGGACTCCATCTCTAAATTAGGCACCACTTCAGAGGATCTCAGCCTCATACCTTATGGGATTATTATTTTTATTAAAGATCCAACATTTGTTCTTAATTTTTCCTAATAAAACTTTCTTCATCTAGCACCATTCACTCACTCTCTCACTCATTCATTTATTCAATTAAATCTTTGTTGTCTGTGTGCTAAGACCTTTGGCCCCATTTGATGATGAAGACTCTGGAAAGCAAATAAACCATTCTCCGCTGTGCACATTAACGATGAAGAAACCCATGTAGGTAAAGATATCTCCCACAGCTCACTGATACCAAAAAGGAGATTAAGACTCAGATATTTTAACTCTTAATTCTTAGCAGTAACCCCTGGACAAATGCTTACTTAGTGAGAAACATTGACAAGGCAAAGTACCCTCACCTGGTACATGATGGTGTTTTGGGGAAGATTAGTAGTAGCGTCTGTAACTCCCAAATACCGTTGTGGAAGTTTATAATGATTTTGCAGGATGGCTTTGAGTTCCTCATGGTGTAGCCAACCATCCTAAAATCCTCAAGAGATACCAACTGTAGTTTGAGCTATAAGACATCATTTAGCGGGATTTCCCCAGACTGGGAGCATGAGGCTGAGGTGGAGGGCATTAGCTCAGCACCATGGGAATACAAGTAGGGGCCACAGCTCCCAAGTTTGAGGCTCTGGGTCTACACAGAAGGGAAGAGCCACCAAACTTGGTGGACAGAGCTTGGAACTACCATTAGGAGAAGTGATTCCTTAGAAAAAGAGAGACTTGAACGATATATGTTGCCAAATGAGAAGAGTTACCAGAGAAATTTCCTGGGAATTTGAAGGAACCACCAGGCTGGAGTGTGAGTCTCCTGATTTGAATCTGTAAAACTAGCTTCCTAGATACCCCCCTCCTTCAAGATTCTATTAGGCAGGTCTAGGTGGAGGCCCAGAAATCTGTATTTTTATCAGAGCCCCGAATGATTTTTTATAATCAGGGAAGATGTGGGCAAGCTCTGGGTTCGAGGGTGCTGCCTCTCAAGGCAAAGAAGGAGCTTGACAAGCTAGGTCCAGGAGAGGAGCTCTGGGTCAAAAAGGCAAGAACAAAAACAACATGAACCTTTAAAAAAAAAAAGTGAATTGGCAAAAAGCAGCTGTAGCCTGCATGTAATGGTTTCCCAGGACTTCCAGAAAAAAAGCTGAGTCTGCAGATGCCTGTTCATCTACAGAATGAATGGAGTCTCTGTGCTCCTCGGGAGGCCATCACAATGTGCACATTATTACTGAGGTACTCCAGTGAGCCATTCCTTATGCTCTCCCCTGTCCCCCAAAGTCCCAGGTTGGTTTTCCTTGGATGTACTCCCTTCTCCCTTCCCAGGGGTTGACAGACTGCAAGGGCTGCTGTCTGCACTCCCTCCCTCTTTCACTAAAGTCTCCGCTCCTCAGACTTGCTCTGGATCAAATGACCGCATTTCCCTGTCCCGGGGCCTCCTGAAGGCCTGGCGCTGAGACTCCCATGAGGAGGCCAGAGGCCTGCAGTCATCTGAGATGACAGAAGCTTAATTTCCAGCCCCATCCCAATCACACCTCCAAGCAGCTGATCCCACTGTGGGTGTGAGGACCTGGGGCCTGCAAATATTTTGGGGCTGGAATCCCAGGAGGCCTTGAGAATCCTAGGTTTTGCTGCTGGCCAGTGGGCCCAGGAAGGGAACTGGCTGCTGTTGCAAGCAGCCCAGCCCAGATAATGCCAGAAGGAGATAATGAAGTGGCTGAAATCCTTGACAGTGATAACAAAGCAGGGACCATTTATTCAGCCACTCCTGTGTTGTGGTTTTCACATACATTACTTTGTTTGTGTTTTAGAGCAATCTCTTGGGGGTAGTTATTATTACACGATTTTACAGATGAGGACAAAACCTCAACCTAAAGGAATTTACCAATGCCCCACAGTTGGCTAGTAAAGAAACTTTTTAACATCCAGATAAAATATGCATAAAAAAAGAAATACACTATGCATAAAGAAACACGTAGTGTTCTACTTAGTGGCAAGTGTGAACACATTGCCCAAATCAAGAGCTAGAATCTTACCAGCAGGAGAGAAATCTCCACAGGTCCTCTCCAATAATCACCTCTTCTCCACACCATGCATTTTTCTCACCAAAGATTTGATTGCTTGTTTGTGAATTGTATAAAAATGGAATTGTACACTCTGTATTCTTTTTATCTGGCTTTTTCTCCACTCAGTATTATGTCTATAAAGTTGATCTAATATTGCTAAGAGTACCAGAAGTTTTCTCATTTCTAATTCTGTAAAAATTTCCATAGTATGAATTTACCACAATTTATTTATATATTCATGGACTGCTAGTCATTTGGGTAGCTTTTCATTTGAGCCTGTTGCAAACAATGCTGCTTGGAACGTTCTCATATATGTCTTGTAGGGTATACATTTCTGTGGGGTATATACTGAGGAATGGCTTTGCTGGATTATAGGATATGCATACTTCAGTTTTAGTAGATACTGTTATATAGTTTTGCAGAGTGGCTGTACTAGTTCATACTCCTAACAGATAGTTATGAGAGTCTGGGGGATCCATATCCTTACCAATCTTTGATACTGTTGGGTTTTTTAAGTTTTTACCTTTCTGGTAAATGTATTTTAGTTATCATTCTCCTGATGACTAAAGAAATTAAATAGTTTTTCAAATGTTATTGGTCATTTGGGTATCTATGGGCCTGTTTCAGTCTTTTGCCCATTTTTGTATTGGGTTGTCTCTTTGTCTTGGTGATGTAGTTTTTCTTTATAGTTTCTTGATATGATTCCTCTGTTACTTGTATGGATTGCTAATATTTTCTTGTCTGTGGCTTCCCTTCTCATTCTTAATGATTTCTTTTGATGAAATAAAGATTCAAATGTTAATGTAGTCCAATTTATCAATGTTTTCCCTGGGGATTCTGCTTTTGGTTCCTGTTATATGCGATTGACTCTTGTATACTGACTTTTTTTATCCAACAAGCTGCTTGATTTTCTCATTAATTTTGATAGTTTTTCTAAATATTTTGTACTTTCTATGCATGCAATTACGTAGTCTATGAATAATGTCAGTTTTATTCTTTCATCCCAATTCTTAGAATTTTATTTGTTGGTCTTACTTTATTGCAAAGTCTAGGACCTTAAGTCTAATGGTGACCAGAAGTAGAGAAAGGGAGCATACTTCTCTTATTCCCAATATTGGGGAAAAGTATCACTATTTGAACATTAAGGATGATATACACTAGAGGTATTTTTATAGATACTCCATCAAATTAAGGTATTTCCCCTCTCTTCCTAGGTTCCTAAGAAAGTTCTTTTTTTTTTTATTATCACAAAGGGTATAATTTTATCAAACGCTTTTTTCTGAATCTATTGAGTCGATCTTGATTTTCTTCTTCATTCTGTTACTGTGGTAAATTATACATTTAATTTTGGAACATTGAGACAATCTCATATTCTTAGAATAAAACCCATTTTGTTTGTTGGATCCAGTTTGACAATGTTTTGTTTAGGATTAGCCTCCATGTTTAGGAGAAAGAAATAGCCTGTAATTTTCTCTCCCAGTCAGGTTTTGATAGTAAGGTAATATAGCTCTCAAAAATGAGTTGACAGGTTAATCATTTTCTATTCTTTGGAATAGTTTGTATAAGATTAATTATATTTCATCCTTAAGTATTTGGAAGAATTCCCTGTGAAACCATCTGGCTCTGGAGTTTTCCTTGTGGAAAGACTTTTCATGATGGATTTAATTTATTTAATAGGTAAAAGACTAGTCCCTTATTTAGTAGCTGTAGGCTATATTAATACATGTTTGTTTTTCACTCCTGATATTAATTATTTGTGCCTCATCCTTTTTTAAAAGACATCAGTCTTGTCAGGAGCTTATCAGTTTTATCAGTCTTTTTAAAAATAATTTTTGGCTGTGTCGGTTTTCTCTGTTGTATTATTATTTTCTTCTTCATTAAATCCTGCTGTTTAGTATTCCCATGCTTGTATTATCTCATAGTTTAATTTGCTATTCTTTTACTAAAAATCTTAAGATGGAAACTTGGTTCATTGTTTCTTGATCCTTTCTTCTTTTCTAATGATGCATTTAAGGCTATAAATTTCTGTTAAGCTTGCTTTGGCTGCATCCCATAAGTTTTGATATATTTCAGTTTTATTATCTTTTCATTAAAATATTTTCTGATTTCCACTGTGATTTCTATGTTGATGCATGGGTTATTTAGAAATGTATTGCTTCATTTTATATCACATTAATCCAGTCAAGCACTGAGTTCTTTAAAAATGATTCAGGAGTTCTGCAGCTAGCTAGCTCTCTTTCTGGATCACCCTTTTGGAAGAGTCTCAACTGAAAGCCTGAAGTGTCTAACCTGGCCCTTCCTTCCTGCTGGGCCCTGAGCTCCCTTTTTGTCACCCCAGCCCCATAAGACTCCTGGAAGCTCTGCTCAGCTTCTCAGCCACTGCTTGGGAAGTGCCAAGTGCCAAGGAGAAACATGGCCGACACTCATTCTCTGTTCATGCCTTTTTTCTGGGATTTTAGCTCTTTTGTTTCTCATCACATTGGTAGTTTTTCGATGCCTTAAAAAAATATCTTGTCCACGTTTCCAGCCTTCTTGCCAGGAAGGTGGTCTGAGATGAGCCAGTCTGCCATTGCCATCAGGGAAGATGCCCCAGAGCTGGGATTCAGGCCGAGGCCTGTGCATGCCCAGACCCCAGAGCAAAGTTCGGAGGACCCCAGACATGGAGTTCGAAGGCAACGTTAAGCCAAACCTGTGGCTCAACTCACTGCTTTACCTTCCTTGTTATTCTTGAGCTAGTCCTTTGGATTAAGCATTATCATTTATCAAACCTCAGTTTGAAAATATCCTAAACATAAATTTCCAAATTTCTTTTTTTTTAATATTTTATTTTTATTTTATTTGACAGAGAGAGAACACAGGGGGAGCAGCAGTAAGAGAGAAAGGGAGAAGCAGGCTCCCTGCTGAGCAGGGAGCCCAATGCAGAGCTTGATCCCAGGACCCCAGGATCGTGACCTGAGCCAAAGGCAGACGCTCAACCAACTGAGCATAATGAATTCCAAAATTCCATAAATATCCAAATTTCATAGTAAATTTTTTCTTTTTGGATCACTTACTTTCTGTTGGTTGTTCACAGGGCCTCTGGGAGACCTGCTGCCTCTTTTCCAAGTTCATCCTTTCCAGGTCTGAAACCAGTACCAAACTGTAGGGGAAGCAGAAGCAGAATCACACTGTCCTGTAATTTTTATCACCCCTGATAGATGTGGGGGCCCTAAGGGGAATCCTCTGCAGGGGTTCACATGGAGCTGTTCTTAAGACTCTCCCACAGTGACTTCCTTTCTGTCAGTGTGAATGCCCTGACTGGCCACATTTCCCTTTTCCCTTTGGCTGCCAGGAAGCCCAGAGTGTAGAGCTACATTTATAGGTCACCTCTAGCAGCTATGTCTGTGTGTAGAGACTGGATATGACTTTTCCCCCCTGGCTAGATTTCTCCTTCTTATTTCTCTTTTCCTTAGTTCTGAATTTTCTTTATTTTTATATATTTTAAATATTATTCTTTCTCTCTCTGTGACTTTACATGAAACTGGAGTTACTTCAATTTTGTCAATCTGTGTAACCACTAGGAGTTTTTATTTATTTAAAAATTTTCAGGGCATCTAGGTGGCTCAGTGGGTTGAGTGTCTGCTTTCGGCTCAGGTCATGATCCCCGGGTCCTGGGATCGAGCCCAGCATCGGGCTCCCTGCTCAGTGGGGAGCCTGCTTCTCCTCTCCCTCTGCTATTCCCCTGCTTGTGCTCTCTGGCTCTCTCTGTCTGTCTGTCAAATAAATAAATGAAATCTTAAAAATTTTTTTTCAACTATGGAAATATTTGACTGACCACAGAAGGGATCCTGGAGAAACAAATATATGAACAGTATTGTAATTTCTAGAATTTATTGTGAAATTAGATTTTCATGAATCTTTGCCCTACAGATTCTGTTGTTTAAGATCATTCATAAGTAGATATTGCTTTACGTGAAAAACTTGTTTCAAAATCAAAATTAACAATCAGTGTTAGGGCTCCGATCAACCTGGAACAAAGGTAGATGGACAATTCTGGTCACACTGGCCACTGAGCCTGAAAACAAGAAGAACAATTTTACAAAGTCATGGGACAAATGAAAGAAATTAAGTATCAAAAACAGAAACTATCAATATTATCCATTATTACAATACACCAATAGGTAAGTATAAGTGTTTTTCCTTTTCTCCAAAAATTCATTAATGTCCCTACAGTGGAATTAATGTAATTAAAAGTTGGAATTCATTAGATATGTTATGATATTGTACAATTTATTGTATTTTGGGGGTCTTGTTCGTTTTTTTTTTTTGACAGGCATGACCATCTATAGAAGGCTCAGGAAAAAAAAATCACTCTCTGTTTTTCTTTTCTATCCATTATTAATATCTCTGCATTTATCATTATTGCTAAAAATAAGGTCACGTGGGAGCAAGGGTAACACCATGTCCTCCCTGAGGGTCAGTCCCTGTGGCAGGCTGTGGGCCCTTGCTAGGGGCTGAGGAAATGTCCCCTAACCCGGAGTTCTGGCATCTCAATGTTCTCTCCCTGCAACGCCCCCGTCCTGCATTCCGCATCCTCAAGGGTAAAGGTGCTCTTTGCACGCCTTTCCTCAAGCCAAGGCTTTCCAGTTGCATCTGCACTGGCCTTTGTTCCTAAGTTCAGGCTCCTCCCAGGAGGGCAGCTTTCTGCGTGTGTTCTTCCTGCCAAGGAGCTCCATCCGTCAGCTGCCCGGGCCCCACTTGCGGCCCAGCCCCTTCTTACTGTGTGGTCTTAAAGCAGGTCACTTCACCTCTCCCTATCTCTCTCTGTAAAACCCAGATAATAATACCTCCCGAAGAAAGAAAGGGTTTTCTTTAAGCCCTTTGAGCTTCAAATGGAGCACACGGCAGCAGTGCCCAGGGCTGCGCAGCCGCCGTGTGATTAGGTAACATGAGATGCTTCTCATTATGCTTTGTCTGCGATGAATGCGCCGGGCCACAAAGCGCTGGGACTCGCGGTGACATCGAACCCCCGCGGTAAGCCTGGATTGCCTTACACTCCAATAAAGCACGCCAGAAAAGAGCAGTAGTTTTGCCTCACCCCGTCCTCAATGAACACTCTCGTCGGAGTAGGAGACGGCTAAGTAAGCCACGACCCACTTACAGGTGGAGGGAGCGAGGCCAGCAGCCCCACAGCCCTGGGCGCCAGCCACACGGGCTCCCGGAGTCAGGCCACCCCGGGCAGGGCAGGGCGGGACCCACCCCGGGGCCTAGACGGGGGGAAATCAATAGCTACCCGAGAGTGAGTTCCTACCGGTGCCAAGAAGTAGGCTAGGTATGTTTTTCTATTCCAAACCCTCAAGACAACTGCATTAAGCTCTATCTATATTCTAAAAACAAAAGCAAACAAAAACCACCCACTGAACTTCATACGTTTTCCACCATCATGAAAGCCTACCCACTTGGGCCCACAGATCTGAGCCCGAAATTTTGGCCTGAGGCCTCCTCACGGATCCTGAGGCTTTAAGACCACACAGCACGGGGCAGCAAATCACAGCGGGAAGGCTTACTTTTCTCCTTCCGCCCAGACCTCTGGAAGTGGCCCTGAGGCTTACACGAAGGCTCCCACCTCATGAGGCCTTGGCTAGGCCTCCCTTAGCTCGACAAACTTTTACCCAGAACCCTCTGATCCCGTTTTGATGAATGGAATCCAAGTCCCAGTGGGTTCACTCAGCCAGCTGTGGTATCAGAGCCTGTCAAAGGTAGGGTCCTGGTTGGGTGTCCCTGAGAGCTGGTTATGAGCTGGGGGTGTGCCGGGGAGGGGCTGGAAGGAGCCCTGGAGTCAGGGGAGATGAGGACTAGTATCCCTGTGTCTGGTGCTTCTCTGAGAAAGCCAAGGATCACACGCCCGGAGGGAACAGGCTGGGGATGAGAATGGTGACGAATGTCCCTTAGTGGAGGAAGAGGGAGGGTCCCTGCACTGGCTGCTTCTACCACATCCTCCAGGGGGACCAAGAGGCAGGGGCTTCTGGAGAACCCAGGGAAGGAGACAGCTCTGCTCCCTGGGGAGGGGTCTAGTGTGTTGACTGCTGGGAGACATGCTTAGCTGAACTGACTACTGCCGTAGTGTGTGTGCATGGGTGAGTGTGTGTGCGTGTGTGTACGGTCGGTTGTTAGGGAAACCATGGAGAGAAGGGGAATGAACACTTGGGATGGGTGCTGCATTCCCTTGGGGTCCGTCTGCTGAGTGCTGATTGGATGGGCCTGTGTGTTATGCAGGCAACTCTTGTTGCCCGGGGAGCCCCGGGCTGACTTGCTCCCTCGGGAGCTGATGTTCAGGGAACGGTGGAAGCAGCTGGTTTATGGAAGCATCAAACAACGTGAGCGTCAGAATCTGCCAAATCCCAAACATCTCTTGCCAAGCACCTTTTCTTCTAGATTTCGAACTCACCTGTGCCCCAAAAGCAGTTCTGTTTCAGTGGCTTATTTCCCTCACTCCCAGTCTGCGGGAAGCTGTAACTCACGGGCAGGAAAGGGACTCCCCAGGATTCGTTCGCGAAGGCTGCCGTGAGCCTGGCACTGGGCGGACACTGCGCGTCACCAAGGGTCTGGGAGCGCAGAAGTCGGGGACCTGCACTCTCAGGAGGGGGGCTGGAGCCCTGCAAGGACATGCAACGGGCTCTGCCGTCCACTGGCTCGGGTCTCAAGGCAACTTTCCCTTCCTAACCGAGCCAGCATTGTTCGTACCTGGGACAAGTCTTTCGAGTGTGGGGACTGGGACTCTGTCAGTATTAGCTCGGTATCTCTCAGAAAGCTGTGGGGCCTCCCTCAGTAAGTGCTCCTTGAATGCATGCTTGAATGAATGAATGAATGAGCTCATTGTGTTGGCCACTAGCAAATTCAGTAGCTCCCTGCAAACCCGACAACTTCTGCAAGGAGCCTCTGGAGGGTCCTGACAGAGAACCTGGTACTGAGGACATGCTTATCATGTAACCCTCCATCATCCTGTCTTGTCCAGACCCCAGGAGTTCTGTGAGGGGGGGAACAACCCAGAATCTTCCACTGTAGGAAGATTCCACTGCCTCCAGACATGAGGAAAACCACTGGTCTAATTCATTCACTATGGCGACTTTTTCATTCATAGGCCTGACGCTGCCTGCGTAGCTCTGTCTGGGAAGGTTTGCTTTCAAGTAGGACAGCTGCTTGGCGTTCTGGGCGTACAATGTGGAGGGCAGATGTGGCCCTCCTGGAGCACACTTGTTGGTGGGTAACCAGATCCAAAGGCGAACCCCCACAAAATCTCACTAACTACTTCTCCTTCTCCTCCTCCTCCTCCTCCTTCTTCTTCCTCCTCTGTAACTTTCCAGATCTCAGTACCCACCTGGATACTTCATTAGGATCCTAAGACATCTGGGGACCAGCGATGGCAGAAACGTGCTTACGTCGTGGGCCTATGATACGCCTGCATGGTGCTAAGCCCTTTCCCATATGTTATCTCAGATAATCCCCCCACCCCAGAAGCCTGACAGAGTGGAATAGATTCCCATTTACAAATGAGAAAACAGGCTCAGAGAGGCTGAGTTACTTGCCCAAGGTCACACAGATGGGAAATAGTAGTTCCTGAATTTGAACGGAGACAGTGACATCAATGAGGGGTGGGTTGGGAGGCTATCACTGCAGCCATCGTCTCCAGCAGCCCCCTTCCCCATGACATCCCCCCCCACAATAAATACACAATCTGAGTAAGAAGAATATGCAGGGGACAAAAGGAATCTTCATGTATTCCCCTGCCACCTCCCTTTCAGAGAGATGGCTGCCCAAGCCCTGTCTACACAGACCCCCTGGAGGCCACACCACATCCAGATTTATCTGGCTCTAAAAGCCTTGTTCTTCCCAACACAACCAGGATATTGGTTCTCTTAGATTCCTACCAAGAAGACCTCTGCTTTCCTAAACACTTTACCCAGAAGAGCCAGTCGATCAGCATAGGATTTCCCTAATGGAGCCTCACACCACAGAGTCCAAACTCTCGCCAGCCAGCCCAAGGTCGCCAGTGCATTAAATGCCCCGCACTCTCAGGATCCCCCGAAGCATTGGATCCCGGCAGGTAAGCGTCACCGGCGTGCAGGTGCGCAGCCCGGACGATGTAGATTAGAACTTAAATTTATTTTGAAACATCCACTGGCCAAGGTCCAGTTCATTTTGCGTTCCTGCTAATTTTATTTGGCCTCTAAATGTAGAGACCGGGGGTTTTAACGTGGCCGTCTGTCCTGACACAAAATCCATATTCCCTTCGTGCCACTCCAGCCTCTACCCCGGGAGGGTGAAAGGGGTGTAGGGCTGAGGTCAGCCGTGGTCTTGTATTCCAGGCGGGAATTGGTTTGCAGACTAAATGTTCACGAGTGAAGAGCTTGTCACAGGGTAGGTGGGAAATGCAAAAACAGCTAAGCTTCCAGGAATTCAGAAATATAAACAGGTATAAGTACCTTTCACCTGTTCCCCTCCCCCCTTGGGAAGGTTATACCCAATACTACTATTTTATGCTCCTGGATCTCCTTATAATCACAAAGCACTTTTATACACAGGACTTAGTTTTGACCCGAAGCATTATTGCGCCCATTTTATAGATGAGGAATTGGAGACCCCAGGGGGTAGGATAGCTTTGGCCAGAGTCACAGGGCCAGTAACTCCAGCAGAGGAGAGGCTCAGATCAGCCGATTTCAGGCCTGGCACTCTCTGCCTCAGATCTGGAGTGTTCTCCCTAAAAGGGCAAAGGGCTCATGCGACCTTTGAGGAGCCTAGTTAGTTTCCTTGGAGCTGCCTTGGCCCAAGACCTGGGGCTCCAGAGTTTAGCTTGCCGCTCTTTTGCAGGCTTGCAGCCGACCCCTGCACGCACTGAGTCTGCCTCTAGGTGCGGGCATAGTCTCCAGGGAGGTGGCTTCTTCTCCTGGGAGAAGCGCTAGGTCACCTGAGGCTGCTTCGTCGGCCACCATTCGAGGGGGCTGAGCAAGTTTGTGTTGCGATCTCCGTCAGCTTCTCAATTCCCAATGTCTTCGAGTGTCCATCAGTCCGGTGGGAGCCTGAGAAGGTGGCGGTCTCTAAGGCGGGGTTTGGGCGAGCAGGTGGTTCCCCAGGCCTGATCGTTTCCTGCGGGGGCTGTCTTGGGCTGCAGCTGTGGGAGACCCATCCGAGCAGCGTAAGGCATATCGACGCGGCCGTGGCTCCTCGGGCAGGTGTGAATTAGGCTGCGTGCACGCGGTTTGCCTCCTTCTTTCACGCTGATCCTGCCCAAGCTGGCTCAGGGGCTGCTCCCGGGGACAGGGTGCCATCTGTCACCTCAGGGCTGACCAGAGGAAGGTACCTGAAGGCCAGGGAAGCAGTGGCCCCAATGGCAGAAGCTACCTGGTACCCCAAAGATGTGGGAGACCCCCGATTCCTACACCCTTTGCTATGTGGGCCGATGCCCCTCCAGGCCTCTTCCCTTTACCCCTGGAGCTCTGCTCCTTGACAGAAGCACCCCTCCTTCTTCCAGCCAATGTTTTCCAAATCCTGCCACCCGTGCAGCGAGAGCTCACCTATTCGGTGAACGGAGGAACAAATATCTCCTGTCACACCCATACACTTCTGTGGAGATGGCATTACTACCGTGCTTTCCTGAGGGCAAGGGAGGAGCCCCCAGGCTCACGGCGAGACTTCTGCTGTCAGCTCCCTCCGGGTTGCCCCATCTCCCCGGGTGTCAGCCTGAAGTGTTGTCGGGCCCACAAGGACCCCAATGCATCATTGCCAGTCCCGCCCCTGAGGTGCCCATGCCAAAGTCAAGATGCCCGGCAGATCCGAGAGGCTGTGGACAGGCCCAGGGGATGGCGGGAGTTGCAGGGCCCGCTCCTGGAGTGTGCTGTGTGGGTAAACCTGGCCTGCCTGGCCGTCGCTGGGACAGAATGTCACTTGCTAAGGCAGTGACTGTTGTAACACTGGTGTGTGCTGGAGGAAACCCACTGAGAGGGCCTGGGACATGCCCCTGGGTGTTTCCTCAGAGCTGCCCCAGGGGCCAGAGGCCGGGGGGCAGAAGCCAGCTCCCAGGAAGCGCCTTGCTCTCCAGAGTGAGGTTCAACAACTAGAACCAGCGTCACGCAGCGCTGGCTTCCCCTCCTTGCTCCTGGCCAGGCCGTCCCCCGGGCTGTGCCGTGCCCACCTCAACGCCCCCTGGACTCCTCTGCAGCAGGCGCTCCTGAGCACCTGAACGCGGGGCTGGTAAAATGTGCTTCCTCCTGAAGTGGTTTCCTCTTTTATTTGCAGTTGAAAACCATGACCACGAAAGAGACTTCCACAGATCTCTGTAACAGGCACTTGCATAATGGCTTCAGGGACAGTGTTTTGGGGACTAGGAGGGGCTGGCTGTGCCTCTCCGCTGGTTAGGGGATGCACTTTGGTGGACTTCGGACCGTCTCTCCGGGTCCTCTCAGGTTCGGACAGAAGACGGGATCTCCTGGGCGGGAGGCTCTCTATAAACCCGCCCTTGCCCGTTCACCTGGTGTTGCGGACCACGTGTCCCTTTCCCTCTGCCCAAGGGAGGGTGTTGACATCTTCAGATTCCTCTTTCTTTGCTTTGCAAGATGTCCCGTATTTGGCCAACTCACTGTCAAGGTGAAGCACGTGGACGCTGGCGTCAGGAGTCAGAGCGAGCGGTCCAATCCCAGCGGCAGCACCTGCCAGCTCTATAACCTGGGGCATGTTCTTTGACCTGCCTTGGTTTCCCCTTGTAAAACAGGGTTGCCACGAGGATTGAATGGGTTAAGACACATAAAGCTTTTGAGACCATGCCCAGCCCCGTACTGCTAACACTGCTGTCTCTCGGCTTCTCTTTCCCATAGAGACCACTTTGACAACTGTTGGCTGACATTTGAATCTGTCCCATTCTCGGTAGCCGGCCAGGCTCCTTCTCCCACAGTGTGCGTGCCTTTTCCCCTCTCTGGCACTGAGCAACGTCTCCCAAGCTTGCCCACCCCAGGGGTGCACAGAGTCTCGTAACTGCTGCTGGTTGAGAGGCATTTAGCAAACAGCAGCCTGGCAGACACATGCACTTGGCCATGGGCTCGCGGGAGCAGTGTCGGCACTAGTGATTTACTGCAGCCCCAAATCATGCTTCCCTTCGGCCATCCCACCTGCTGCCTGGCTGAGGGCCCCGAGGTAGGAAGTGACTTGGTTTCCCCACCTGCAGGCCCTGCTTGCGATGCACGTAGCCCGCCGCTCAGCGAGCTGCGGCTCTGCAGACCAGGGTGGGCTGTCCTTTTGAGAACCACCAAACCTGCATGTGTGTTTGGCTAGTGTCAGGGAGCTCGGGGTAGCACGGGTGATTCGAATGATGTTAGGCAGCCAAACCAATGGAAATATGTTGAAAGCAACGTGGTCCACACAGCGATCTGGGGTTAAACTAGAAATAGGGGGCCAGGTTCTGTGCCCTGAGCATTTCACTCAAGCGAAGTGGGTGGAAAGGAACGAATGCCCCAGCACATGTCCCCCGGGGTGCCCGTGGTGGCAGTAGCCAGCTGTGCCGTCTGTCTACACCTGCGGGCCTGAGGACCTGGGACCCGGAGCGCAAGCCGCCGTGTGCCCCCTCCTAGTCCTGCATGGAGCTTCCTGCACATAGCTCTCCACGTAGCCAGTGTCTGTGAGCCCTGGACTCGTGGCAGTCGCAGGAGCAGCACGACCGGTAGATGACCTCTGCAGTAGGAAGGTCATCCCGATGGGGGTGTGCAAAGCAGCAGAGTCGTGGCATCCACTGTCCGGGCCCCACAGACCACCAGCTCATGTGCTGTCATGCCCCTCCCAGCACAACTGTCCCCCAGGGCCCCAGTGCTGCAGGGCTCCGTGTCTCTTCCCTTGGCTGGTGAGGCACCTGAGGCTTGGCTAAGGAAACTATCGAGGGGACGAGGGGAGGAAGTGGCCAAGCTGTGATTCAGACCCCGGCCCGTCTGAGGTCAGCGCTCAACCCTTTCTCTCTCACGGTGTGCAAAGTTCTCACAAGACTCTCACAGATTTGTCAGCGAACCTCGAGGAGGTGGTCGTTCTGGTTACACACTGGGAGGGTTGGCTGCACCATGGGAACGGACATCTTATGCATCAGGAGTCAGAACTCAGGGTTTTCTATGGCTCGGACACTGGGGTGTTCTCTACGCCTGCCTACTCCCCTCCCGGAGAAGAAACATCCTTCCCCCTAGAACCACTGTTTTTCAACACCAGTTTTAATGTGAGGCACCCTCTCTCTGGGAAATTGCAAAAATTAAATCGTTTTTAAGCAACCAAACAACACTTCTGGGGTTTGTAATAAACTTGTGAAATTTGCGGAACTTGGCGGTTGAGGGTTCCCTCAGTCCTGCTTCCCCGGGGCCCCGAGGAGCTTCGAGTTGGCTCTCCATTCTCTCTGGTTTATGGTTGATCTTGCCAACTGGGGCCCAGCCATTGCATCTTGGACCAAGGAGGCAATGAGTCCTAAAGCAATCAAGGGGCTCTAGGAGGCGACCTCTGGTCTGGGTTTCTGGCTCTGCCTTCCTTCTGTTGTTGTGGGAAGGTCATGCAGACCGAGGTGGGTCAGGGGGCCCCTCTGCAGAGGTCAGCCTGCTGTCTCCATGGGCCTCCACCACTGAGGGGCACACGAATGAGCAGCCCACTTCCCCTCGTGAGACTTTGAGCTCCCCCAGTCAACCAAACGAGCCCAGGGTCCCCTGCAGGGTGGCCCACACTTCATTTTATGACATTCTGTTTCCTCTCCCATGTGGAGGGCCTCTCTGTTCATGGAAACTAGCAGTGAAGTGATCTCCATGCATCAGCTGTCCCTGGGCTTGTGTTGGTCACAGTGGAAGCAGAGTGCACAAGGGGGGGTATGTTTCTAGCTCTGAACTCTTAGCTGGAAACTCAGCTCCGTGTGGTCAGGACTTGGACAGAGTCAAGGCCAGTAAGATGAACATAACTTGATAACTTACCTTTCCTGGCCATGTAAGGGCCTTTGGCATAACAGAGGGAGCCCTGTCTCTCTGCGGGAGGACTTCCAGGGAGCAAGGAGCCAGGAAGGCAAAGCCCCTATATTTAACTATTCAGAGTAAAGAACCTGGATTCTGGGCCAGAGGGCTGGGTGCCAGCCCTTTCTGAACCCTTTACCAGCCATGGACATTGTCTGTACTCTCTCATCACTGGTATAGTGGGGAGAGTACCTGCCTCATGGGGCTGTCATGGACAGTAAAAGAACACGATGTACTTAAGACAATGCCTGGCACATAGTAAATGTGTATTATTTGTATTGTGTTATTACAAGCGAGAAAGGATCTCATGCTCCCTGAGAATCACAGATAAAGGATATAATGGCTTCCCACAGAATAACGGCCCCCAGAGAGGTCCACATCCTTCCCCAGGACCGGGGCATGTGTTCTGTTACGGGGAAAAAGGGGAAAGAAGGTTGCAGAAGGAATTCAGGCTGTGAATCAGCTGACTTTAAGATCAGGAGATTATCTTGGATTCTCCAAGTGGACCCAATGTAATCACGAGGGTCCTTCCAAGGGGAGGAGGGGACAGGAGAAGAGAGGAGAAATGATCATAGAGGAAAGGTACAGAGAGGAGGAAGGAGTCCACGAGCCACGGAATGTAGGTGGCCTCTAAACGCTGGGAGGGGAAGACACAAGATCTCCCCGGAGCTTTCAGGAGGAACCCAGTCTTGCCATCCCTCAGTTCTAGCCTGGTGAGCCCCGCGTCAGACCTCTATTCTACAGCACTTGTAAGGTGATAGATGCACGTCATTGAAGCTCCAAATCCATGGTGATTTGTTTCAGCTGCAGTAGGGAGCAGATCCTTGTGTGTCCCCCATGCTGCCTCGGTGACCAAGCCCAGATGCTCAGAACGGCCCGTGCGGTGCTAGGACACCCCCACTGTCACAGCACCCCCACGGCCAGCCCGAGGAGCGCGCATTTTGCGATCAGCCCCTCCAGGAATACGTGATGCCACCGGCCATCTCATCCCTCTGGAGCTGCTGATTCAGACTCCGGGAGTTTCTTCCATCAGTGAAGGCTTGAGGTTCTCTGAGGATTGGGAGGCGGCTGGCATTCGTAGCCTGTAGTACTTGGGCTGCTCCTGTGGCTTACTTAGCTCCCAAGCAGTTCAGGGCTCTTCCCACATTGCTGGGCCACAAATGCCTGGGGCTGGGCTTCCAGTTTCCCACACGATTCCTTCTCTTTTAGGAAACTGTCAGTAACCATAAAAACATAAGCGCAAAACGGATTGTTGCACGAATCCACCGCCCCCCACATCACCTGCTGGTGACATCAGAGGCCGGTGCTCTGGAAAGACTCCCCTCCACATGGGGGACACTGAGGTCTCCCTCTGGGGGCTCTCCATCCTCAGCAGCACACCCCTCCCTGGGCCTCCCTCCTTTCCCAAACAGGGTTAGGATTTATAACTTCTTTCAGGGCAACATCTGGCGCATTTCCATCAAGTTCTTGTTTTCTTTCTTTCTTTTTTTAAAAAAATCTCTCATCTCAAGTCATTTCAGTTCGGTTCAGTTGTATCTCCTTCCCCCCTCCCCCCTCCTCTCCCCTGTCTCGTTCTTCCGGCCTTTGGAGATAGTGAAGCAGAGACGCGAGGACTCGTTACCCACAGCTGATGAGTCGGGTTAGAAGTGAAAGCATTGGCTGGGACCCGACTTCTTTATTTCTTTTTGGCCACAGAGCCACAAGGCTGGGTCCCCAGCGAGCCGCCTGAGGACATCTCGTTGCACCATCTGCCCGCCCCCACCCGCCCCTACCAACCGCCAGGCTCTGATTGTTGTCATTGCTGATTTTTTTTTTTTAAGTTTTTGTTGGTTTTAGAAATTCGCTAGCTCTGTACTTTTCAGAGCTGGCTTGCTAGCATAAAAGCAAAACCAGGGCAAGGAGAACAAAGGAAGAGAGGCTGGCAGAAGGCTGGGCCACACTTAGCAAGGCCACTGCTTGCTCGCTCGCTCATGCACACGGGAGGGGTGCTGGCCAAGCCTTAAGACGCATCTGAAAACTTCTCATGGCCTAAGGGTTTCAAATACCCACACTTCCTGCTCCTTGGAGAGGGTATGCACAGAATGTGAGTGACTCACCAGCAGTGGTTTTCGAGTGTGTCTGTCATAAGGAGGTAGCATCAAAAACCCATCCTGTTTCAGATGTTATTTTTTCCACTCTCAGCTAAGCAGACTATAAAAGCTCAATGCTGAAAACCAGTGTTTGTTTTGAGTGCAGAAAGTGAAGGGCGAATTAATTGTACTGCAGCAAGTAAAAACCCAACTCTTAAGCAAAAAAAAAAAAAAAAAAAAAAAAAAAAAAAAAAAAAAAAAAAAAAAAAAAAAAAA